>NC_139345.1:72250890-72475890 GCF_055883805.1 Amblyomma maculatum
AGTACAGCTCCTCGCACTACGCGTCCAAGCACGTGTGACTAGAATAGCCGGTCGCTGGCCTGCCACCCACCTCCCACCGCGTTGCCCGAGTCATCCCCGTCTCAGGGGGAAACGACTAGCGCCGGACACACCGCAAAGTGAAAATCTGGGCGGCAGCAGCACTCTGCCATTGTGTTGCGGCCACCCATTGGTAGCTGCGCGAAGGGTGAGGTCGAAACCAATTTGGAGGCGCCCAGCAAGGGTCGGTGCAAGAAAAGGGCTAACGGAGTAGGTGGGGAGTGGGAAAAGATGTCTCCCCTCTCCCTTTCACATCACTTTTCCGGTGAAATCGTTACATAGCGGTCGCCTTTCAACAAGAAACACCAAGAAGGAGCCTGCCCGGTTGCGTGGAGAGGGGCGGCTGCATTGGAGGAGCGACACGTCACCCAAGACCACGCCGGCGCTGCCGCCGCTAAAAGCGAAGGTTGCAAGAGTTGTCGTGGGCGGTGAGGACAGAGAAAGGGAAAGCTTCTACCGTTACCTTCAGCTAGGAGAGCGCGGCGAGAGAGAGTGAGAACAAGGGAGGAGGATGCGGAGAATGAAGGCGGCGGCGGTGGTGGCGGCGGCGCGCGAATGAATGGGGAGCCAGGAACAAAAGATGAGGACTGGAAGATGCTGCGCCGCCAGGGATCAATGCGGACGACTGCTGCAGTGCGCCATATGAGGTCGCCGCCGCCGCCACCACGTCTGGACTCACGTCCCCCTCTTCACCCTCCTCCAGTCCCCCTCCTTTTCCTGCTCGGGTCGTCCTTTTCATTGTTACTCATCGTCGGCGGCGACGTCATTTCGTTGCCACGCCAGCGCCAGCTGCACACCACGAAGACCCCTGAACATTGGACCTCCCACGGACGTCGGAGTCGGAGATGTAACTTGCATACCAACTCAACGCGGCCAGAGGAAGGCAGCTAGAGGGACGTTCAACTTGCCAACAAAAATGAGCAGGGAAAGTACTTCTTTCAGCGATCGTGAGAAGGCACACGGCAAATTAAAGAAAAAAAAAAAAGATGCTACGAGAAGCATCTTACCCCAACGCCTGCTAAACGTTGGGAAAGTCGTTGTGAATTCTGTGTACCCAATGGATACATACATAATAATACGATGGCAATGTTTAACATGAGCATTGTATCCTACGTGTTACCCCTGGGTCATTCCTCGCGAAATGATACAGCGTTTCCTCGCCCATCAGGACCTCGTCGAAAAATAAAATTCACGGGTTCATCGCAATCAAACATTACTAACGAGCTAACGAAACCGCTTTTTTTTTTTTTTTAAGTTTATGTCTTGAAGACAGTTCCCTTCCGACATAAGGAGCAAAAAATGGATTGAGTGGTCTTTTCTTTTGCTTCTATATGCTTCTAATATCGCTTATGAAAAGGTCGGAGAATCGCATCAACTGTTACATATTTCATTTTGATATCGATCATAGCACGGGAAATGTAGCTCACACAGAAAGGCGAAAAATTAATCCAACGTTCTGAGCTGAAAAAGCGCCAGCACAGCTCTATACTAACTTATTTAATTGGACAATCAAGACGGGGCCTCAAACCCGTCGCGCCATAGTTACAGAGTATGACATGTTTTCCTTGTGACCTTAATCATTATTTTTCACCCGAAAAATTTTTAATTTTCTATGATTTACGTGCTACACAAGCTTATGTAAAAGATTCCCCCCTCTCCTCTCTTACGACACACATTCAAAAACAAAATTCTCAAAATTTCGGCATTTTTCTGCACACTATATTTTCCGAGTTAAAAGCGAATTTGAAATATCTTTGCTTATAGTCGGTGCGATCCTCAGGCTTCCCACAGTAATCATTTGAGCGCATTAAGCAATATAATATATTTCTACGAAAGAACGTTGTTCGCTGCTAGTTATATCATACAAAGTGCCGTCATATAGTGAGGATATTTTTTGAGTGGAAAAAAAAAAAAGAAGTTCACCGAAACTATATTCTGCAAGTTGGGGAGCGAGTGAGATTTTTTTTGTTTGTTTGTTTTTCGGTCCGATCCGCGATGGTTCAAAACAAGCTGGAAGGCTTAAATCGGTATGACCCCTCTATAGCTCCGGTGGCTCAGCAAGCGCTTGAGACTAGTAAATAAGGAAAAAAAGTTCGTTTCATTTTCCTCGACTGACCTGACCTGTCCTGGCCATCTTAACATACTCAAGATAATTTATATTAACTGAAACCACGCGCGAATGCTAACATTTTGTTAAAATTACGCCAATCATATATGCTAACTCTCCATATCGTTACGCAAAATTAAATAATTTCCAACACGTAAAGACACTTCTGCTTCTCACCGATGTTGCAACAAGCAGTTTGTCTCTCCGTAAACCAGAAACCAATAACAGCGAACGTCGCACACTGGAACTTGCAAAGAATTGGCCTTCTCGCCTTGTATCAGTCTTTTGCACAAAGTTTCATTCGACGAGGCGAACAGCCGCGGCAATTATCCCCTCAATTCAAAAGCACTTTTGAACCAGGCGCAGCAGCGCCCGCGGAGACGCAAGACAGCCATGACACAGCCCGTGTCCCGACCGGCATAACGACGTCCAAATTGCCAGCGAGGACTTTTCCGTGCTCATTATGAGCGCACGAACTCTCTTCTGCGGAGTCGCACTTAGAGGGTGCGCAATTAAAGTTCGCACGAGCATACAGTTAACGCTGCTGAACGAGTTCAGAAGCGAGCGGCTATAGCTATGCAAGCCTGGCGAACAATTTTATGAGGACTCTGAAATTGGGGCAATTTCGCCAAAGACGTACTTCAAGAGCGCGCACTTAAACCGTTGAGCGGAATTCCAGCATGATGAGGAGATTAGCTTTTCTTTAATTAGGATGGGACCTACATTAAAAAATGCAAGATATGGAACATTTTTACATCGGCTAAATGAAATTTCCATATCGAGAGTTCGCACCTCAATAGCCAGCTGTTCAAGAAAACGAGTCCTGTCCACCAAGCCGCCGAAGGGTCAATGATAGCACTAATGAAAATGTCGTGACTGCGCGTGAAAGCAAAATTATAAAGTTAGTTGCAGAGACGACCACATGACCCGCTATTACAGCTATTACGATGCGTGAAATAGGACTTGCTAGTGCTTCAACTGCGAATGCTCTCTCCTGGCAAGGGGCCGAAAGGTATAAACGGTGATGGAAGGCACATGATATAAGATGGAATGCTGCGTTTCAGCAGACCTGAACTGGCGCAGGTGAACGACAAGCGACCGGACAAGGAACAGCAAATCGTCCCATTTTCTGGTATGTCCCTCTTTATTTATGATAAAATTTCGGTCAACATCACGCGCATTCTATCACCAGGTTAAGCTACAGAAATGTCAAAATGGGCAACACTGTAACATTTCACCGCATATAGGGAAGGCAACCTGCTCTACAAGTCAGGTTAAAAGCCAGCAGGACAAAGATAACGCAGTCCTCTGCGTACAACAACGACCGTTTAATTTATCCAATCTTTTCTATTGCATTCTTTGTGGCTGTCAAAGCACGCTCAAAACTGCATCAGAAAAAAAAAAAAAGGGTTTTCTGACAACAGATGACTTTTCGGGGAAGCAGTAAAAAAAAAAAAAAAAAAGTGATAACAGCTGCACCCCAATGCAAAAAACAAAAAGCAACTGAAGGCTTCAAGTAAATATTGAAAAAGCAGCCAGCAGCTGAAAATGTATAAAATAACAATTTGCGATTATTTTCAGCATCACGGTGCTTATCGCAAAGCCAACCAAGCGACGATAACTATATCACAGAATGAAAACACAATTCCAATTTCGACACGGACGATTCAAGCGCCGCTTGGAAAATTTACCGTTCCATAAATTCATATATTATTTATTAAAATGAAATCTATGCTATGCTAATATGAACCTATCAGAGAACAATAAACTGAGAAGTCAGGCTGGGAGCACATCTCTTTTCGTTACATAAGCAATGCCGTTCGCACCCCTCGAACGCTTCTGTTTTCTTCGAAATATTTCGTCCTGAATGAGCAGACGTTACATACGGGGGCAGCTTTATATATATTTACAGAACTTCGCCGTTAATAAATCCCCTCCCCCCAATAAATAAAGAAAAATAAACATGACTTCACAGAGCTATTCCGCGTCACGAATAAAGGAAAGGACATGTATTGCACTGCTGTGAATTATGCCTCGGCGTACAATGAAGCTCTGCATGCACCGGGTGAGCGCCGACAATGGCCCCAACAAAGGCAACCGCAAGCGCTTTTCTCATAACCACTAAAAAGAAAAGGTAAATAAAAGCAGAAGACGTTCTTGTTTTTACCCGGACTTCAAATCTGACAAGACGACATAAAGAGATTAAGTCGTCGACATCTGGCAGATTATATACCTTCTTTTCTCTCTCTTTTTTTTTTTTTTTTTGCTCCCGTATCGGAAGCCGCTGTCAACAATAAGCGCGCGTGAACAAGTTCTACTACGTCAGAAAGATAGCACGAAAACGGAAGCCATTGTCAGTTCAGCGACTACGGCAGCAAAGTCCTCCAAATTAAAAGCAAAAAAAAAAAGAAAAACATTCTTGTAGAAGGAAAAAGGAGCGAGCGAGTTCAAAACAATAGTTTCCGTCTTGAAACGAAACTCTGTAGCAATTTTCCGCAGCCTCGCAGTAGCGTGCGCGACAGGCTGCGAGCTCGCTAAATTCAATTTTACAGCTCCGAAGACAAGGCAGCGCGCCTTGCAAGCAACTCGGCGAAGGCGGCGGCCGTGCGCGCCGTTCCTCTGGGAACAAGTCGAGGAATCGCCGACGTCTGCTCCTTTGCTATCCGGAGGAACATTGCTCGAGACAGCAACAACAAGCGCAAGCGGCCTCTGATGCTGCTCGGTGGATGGTGCGGCTTACTCGGGGGCTTTATTCGTCCGCGCCGAGTTGGACGGTCGCACCGAGAGTTTGTTTTCCTTGCATGTCCCCAAGCAACAGCTCGGCCGATGTAAGGTTTACTTTCCAAAAGAAAGAAAAAAAGAAATAAAGACGCAATAGTTCAGTACCAAGTCGAAACTAGGCTAGACAGTACGGTAGAGGGCCAGAGTTTCGGTTAGCAATACAACAAAACTGCTCTGTCACGATAAGGACACCACGTGCCTGTATGCATGTATAAATGAAGTGAGAGTGGGCTATCCGCGCCTAAGCGAGAAGCATTGCAGAAAAGAGCCGCATATCCGCCCCCCCCCCCCCCCCCCTTCCCTTTATTTTTTCTGAAGAACAAAGTTCCAAGATATGCAATGCCGAAATCAGACCTCCCAAAAAGCCCCGTTGAATGGTTGCCCACCATTATTACGCTGCCTTACGTCTCAATTAAACATGAAAACATGTGCCGATAACCCTTGCAGAAAGCTGAGTCCGCGCAAGGCGTTCTTGGGTACAATACCGTTCAGAAAATGTCGTGGTCTTACACTTCTGGTCATAATGTTTCCTGAAGGCCGCCTCCAATGACCCGATTTATTATCCAGAATTAGCGCCGATCCATCCCGGCGCTGGAGGTCAGCGATGTGTTCGGTGAAGAACTTCATGTTAGGCTATTCGGTGTTTCTCTAAAATCTGCGAGACGTTGCGTATAGATGAGGACGAGGAGCACGAACGAATGGGATTGTGTTATCTTCGGATGCACCATTTGCGTATTCCCTTTCTCCACCACCGTAGCGTGCGTAGTGGAATTGCCTATAAGTGGCCACGCGATGCCTAGCGAGTCCGTAAGGTATCATCTTCACATTTTCACTGATGGCTCTGTAGACAAGGTTAGAAAATCTAGCTCAGCGGCTTTTTACGTTCCTTTTATAGACTATACGTGGTCTGCACGCTTTACTGAAGTCGTATCCTCCACAAGAACCGAAAGTGTTGCTATTGAGGTGGCTTTACGGAAGCTAGGTCTTGTCCGGCTCAGCCTATTGTCATCCTAACAGACTCAAAATCTGCCCTTCAAAGGTTAGAGCGCGGTTTTCTTACTGATGCCTTGTCTATAAGCTCTCTATGCTTGGTGCAGAATCTGCGCAGCAGAGGCGTTGCTTTACATTTCCAACGGGTGCCCTCACACATAGGTGTCAGAGACAACGATGCGGCAGACAGTCTCGCGCATAAAGCACTGTCAGGTACTTCCTCAAAAAAGGTTCCTCAAGATAAAAAGACTCTTCAGAGAAACGGTATTCAACCATTTTAGTACCGTGTGGAGTGCGCCCCACTAGCCATGTGTGACCAAGGGACTGAGGAGACATCAGGCCACCCTACAACATCGAATTGGCACGGGCTCTGCTCGTACTGCTGCCTGGATGCATAAGACGGGCATGGCATCGTCTCCGTTATGTTCTATATGCGGTGTTTGCGGAGATATAGAACATTATATTATGTGCTGTCCAGAGTAGAACGCGGAAAGGTGGGTGATGTTCGCTTCCTTCAAGAAGACAGGAGCCCTTCATGGTGCACTTCAGGGCATTGTCTACCCGAGTGGAAACCAGACATGCAGAAGGGAGGCTTCACGCCTTCTTTTACAATTTCTGCAGGGCACTGATCATGACTCTAGATGGTCATAGCTGGAATAGACTATATGTTCTACTGTGCGTGAATGTGTGCAGAGATGGTGACTTCTGGAGTGGACTGTATGTTATACTGGGAGTGAATGTGTGCATACAAAGTGACTGCAGGATTGGAATATGTATTGTTATAAGCGACTGTGCGCATAGTGGGGCATATTTCATAGGTATTAGGATTTTTTTTTTTAGCACACAAGTGGCGCTACGGTGAAGCAAATGCCGGCAGAATAAACAAGGCTAATCCCACCTGTAGCATACAACAACTCAACTCAACTCCGTCGCGTGCTTGGTTCCAGGAATATTCGTGCATAATGATCTGAGAAACCTCAATATCACAGAGAGAATATTCTGCTGAGTAGTCTAGATCTGTATCTATTTGCAGAATATTGACGGCGCCTTCATATGTCACATGACAAGTGCTCAAGTAAAAAAAAAATAATAATAATAATGTCGCGAAATCTGAAGCATGCGCAGGTGTTTCACGACCTTCGTGACGTGAAACTTCTCAGACATCCCATTGTGAAACAGAGAATCCAAGTCTCCAGTTCTTTTGACACATTCAGTTGTCTTCAAAGCTGCTTGTGCCACAACCTCGCATGAGCTTCGTTGTACTATCCGACACAAAGCGACGAGCGCGTGACTTCGCCTGATTTCCTCAGCCTACTCCTCGTGTATGCACTGCGGCGCTGTCACGGAATAAGTGAATTCTCCCCAAAAGATCCCCACCACCGCAACCCTGTCTAACCCCATCTTGCGTCGTGATATAGTGACGACTTTTTATCAGCTTTGCGTGACTTTCTTTCGCAAGCACTTACGCGCGCACCCATTTGGATATGGAGCCGGGAGAACGAGCGCTCAGAACGACGAATTCATACATTTTTGTTTTGCCATCTAACTATGTTTTACTTCCTGTTTAACTTTTCTTTTCTTTTTCTTTTTTTTTTTTTTTTTTAGTTCTCGCAGCTAATAATCCTGCTGAGTGCAGAGCACAGTTCATTTGAGATGCGGGAAACGTTATGGCCTCCAGGGCATCGCGCGGTGTAAATCAATCGCCCAAACTGCCTAGTCATCTTTCTCATCTGGGTACAGAAAAGAGCAAAACCTGATTGAATTAGGTAGTCGTCCTCCCCTCCCCTCCCCCTTCCTTTTTTCCTTTTTTTTTTTTTTTTGTTTTTGTGCGTTCACAGAAAAGGTAGCCAGATTTTTCTGGTTGTCCGAGCACCGCTAGCATGCAAATGGCATGGCGGCGTGCTCGGCCAATTGTTATTGCTTTGTTATTTTTAAAGAAAGAAAGAAAAATACTCGTTTTTATGGCGCAAGTGGGGAGTCTGGGTCTGCACGCGTAATCTAAGAGACAGACAGGATCCGCAGTTTAAGAGTACGCTAGCATGGGCAAGGGAGCCCAAAGCAGACCAACGTATGTTAATAATGTCGAAAAACGTTCCTACTGCACGTGAAATAGCGGTATAGAACGACCGTCCCGACAGATATATACTTTTCCTTCTATACTAACCCCCACGAATGGTACACATATGAAGAACTAGAAGCGTTTAGCTTCGACTAACCTAAAAAAATGACGTACTGACCGCCAAGCGTTTACGGCACAGGCCATACTAGCATTGGCCTACTGGGAAACAAAACATATGTGGTTGAGAAAGGAGAGAGGTGAAGAATACTGCGAACTCTGCTCCACAGTGCCGACGAATAAATAAACGCCGCAATTAGCGCGGATGGATGGATGGACTAAACTTTAATGTCCAACAGAGAAGAGATACGCAGAATGCCGGCCGCGACAACAGCATTAAAGGGCAGCTGCATCACTTTTTAAAAAGAAAGAGTTCGGAATACAGATATACAGTTTACGACCCCCTGAACACGAATACGACGTTAAATTTCGTCATAAGTGACCGCAAACTACTTTTTAATCAGAAAAACGTGCACCAACGCCGTGGGGCGTTTTGAAAGTGGCGCTCTTGCCTGTGATTGGTCAAGCGCGCCGTGACGTCAATGACGGCGTGCCATTCAGTGGTAGCGGCGGTCCAAGCGATTGTTCATGTACGCACGTGCTTTTCTGTGGATGTATGCTGCTGAACATGCAACGATCACGCTGCTCAGGGGAATATGATATTGAGCCGTACTTGTTCGAACCAGCGGCGGGTTCGGAACAAGGTAACACTGGCGGCAGCGGCGACATGACGAGAGAGGAGACAGCGCTAACCTTTTCCCGCATGGGAAATCCACACTGGTACGTACCGCTGCGCTGCACTGCTGTATGCGCCTGTGATCCGCTCTCAATTGAACATACCTGCGTTACTCGTGCCCTAAATCTCCTGCCAGACTCGAACGAAGCAGTGTCACGTCAATGCGCTTGATGTGACGATTGTAAACAAATGAACTCATCCAGACGAGCCGTCGCCCCAGTTTTGTAGTGTGAATTTAGTCATTTATATGCCAGCAAGAGCAGCAAAAGTCATGCTCTCAGCTCCCGCAACCTCGAGTACGCATACATTTTAATCTGGCGGGATTTAGCAAATTAACGCGGGAGCGCGGTATCGACGAGAAGCCAGGCCGCTACCTTGCTGCGCGCGCGTAATCCCATTTAGAACAGCGGTAAAAATACCGAAACGCTAGGACAGCTATCGGCAGTCACGCGCTGCCATGTCGCGAGTTTAGCACACTTCATTTAGCTGCGCTTAACATCGCGACTTCGACCACAGACATCATGCTGCCCCGATTTCCTTACTTAATTGGGATAGTTGAATTTTCCAGGAGCTCTCCAAGAACCTGAAAATAAGAAAATGGCCATAAGATATAAACATGACATAAGAAACTTAATTTAACAAAGCAGAGGCGAGTTTAGGATGTGCGTTCTTCTTTATGACATAGGTTTCTGACTTCCATTTTAAAAAGTTCATACTTGGCATGTGCAAGCAGAATCGGATCGCCAAGTGCAAAACGTATACTAGCTAGAGGCCCAAAACTGCTCGTTTTCCTGAACAAAACTTTTCATGAGCAAATAAGGGCTGCCTATCCATTCGTCGATTCAGCAGTGTGATGACTCTTTCCGCATCGCACCGATAGCCTAATCATGAAAAAAAAAAAGAAAAGTCCTACTCTCTCACAGTTCTCCAGCCGCGTCAGCGGGCGCCAATGCTGAATAGTTTTACTTTCACCTGTGCCTTCATCTACCCGGCCACCCATCTGCCCCACAGAACAAAAACGTAAACAGAACAGAAGAGCAATATGATGTATTGGACCTCTTACCTCGAGTTTTCTTTTTGCGAAAGCAGTTCTTGGCGGCGGAGAGGTGCTCTTGTGTGCGAAGGCAGAAGGCACAGCACCGGTTTTCAATTGCGCAGATTTCATCGGTATCCCAAAAGATCGCATCAACGACAAGCTTTGGTGATAGTCACTGTCGCGAAAATGATCTGAGCAGATCACTGACGATTTTGTTGGCTTGAAATCCTTCCTCTTGACCGCGGCAACCCAAAGCGCCGATAGCTTGCGCTCCTTTGGGAATTTATGAAACGCGACATCCTCTCGGCTGCCAGTGTTCGTGCAGCCATGGGCTGCGCAGAACCACGGCATGGTCGTTCTTTTCATGAAGAACGGTGCAAGATGCACTGAAAAAGCTTGCGGTAACGTTCGCAGGAAGAAAACAAGCGCGAGACAAGAAAAAGGTTGCACTGCGTAGCCTGCAAGCGACAGCTGGTGCACGGCCTGCTCGGGCAATAGAAGCGGAAGAGAGGTAGACGCCGTCCTTGACGTCACTACCGCCTGTCGTACTCCTGTCGTCTGCTACTGACATCCCCCCCTCCAGCGCTGTGCACTGCGGAGAAGCCTGAACGGGGTAGCAACTTTAATCGATGATTACGTCACTATTTCAAAAGCTAAAGCCAAAATATTTCGTATACTTAACATACAAACCCTGCAGATTCGACCCTCTGAAGCGCATCAAATTCTAAAACCGGTGCAGCTTCCCTTTAAATACGTACGCCAACGAGTTGGCCGAAAATGATTGCAAACACAACAGCCGCAAAACGATAACGTAAACAAATACATTCGCACATCGCGCGTGAGGTCTTTTAAAAACAGCAACTGGGAGCAACCAACGAAGAATAACACGAAGCAGGCTCGAATTCTTATCTGTCAAAACACACACACGCACGTACGCACACGCACACACACAGTATATATATATATATATATATATATATATATATATATATATATATATATATATATATATATATATATATATATATATATATCGAGTACAATGAAGACTCACCCGCAGGCCGTATATATTTCGCGCCAGACGAGCGAGACTAGTCCCCGAAAAATGCGACGCTAAAGGATGCATCGCGAGACTGCTATGCGAACGTATTGCACTCAGCCTTTTCGGTCAACTGCGTGAAACATATCTCGAACTAACAAGTTGAGCATCTCCATGCTGCTAACAACATTACCTACACGTGCGACGACACCGGTTCCCAAGCGGCATCCCCGTCAACGAGAGAAACACGAGTATTCAACCTTCGGAACCCTATTCTGCATCCACAATTCGCATCTTAAATATCTCGCATCCTAAGCCGCACTCATCCAAACAAGTGAAGGGCGAAAACTGGACGGCACAGCGCCGGCACCGATGGGAGGAGCAGATATTCTTGCTGCGGTTCAGGCTGCGCAGACCAAAGAAACGTGGGAGCGTGCACAAACACTCAAGCGTGAGGCACACGCGCGAATCTCGACGTTAAACGAAACACATAGCGGTCGGAACAAAGCGAAACAGAGAACGGCAGACTCTGCTGCATAATTTCAAAAGGAAGATGCAGCAGACGCACAGCGCACAAAGCACTGCGGCTTCACGCAAGCGCTCGCTTCGGGAGGCGCGCCAAGCTCGTTCAGCGACAAAGCAGTGCGTAGCGAGGCATGCACAACTGAAGCGTCGTGTCGAGCCCGCATGCAGAAGGGTATCCAGAAAGAATAGCAAAGAAAAAGAAGAAACAAAAAAGAATTCAAAGCTCAGTCGATGAGGGCGATTTGCGTGCGCGCCCGCTTCGTTCGGCGAGAAAGGCCGGATAAGAACGGCACGGCGAAACTTCCGCGCGCAGTTTCTTTTCAGTGCTCATCGCTTTGCGAGTATGCGGAAGGAAGGAAGCGCGAATTAACGAGCGCACAGCTGTCGACGTGCCAGGACTCGGAGACAAGAAGGGAAGAAGAAGCAAAACGAGAGAACAATTAATGAGCGCGGCCACGTGTCCTCCTTTCCCACCACCTTCCTCTCCGTTATTCCGGGTATGTACGCAAGTACGCGGCTAAAATAATAATAATAATAAAGAAGGAATGAATGGTGCCTTCCAAACAAGCCCACTCTCTGCCTTGCGCGTCCAGGAACTGTTACTGCGCGCCAGAGTGTCAGCGAAAGGGCAGTGATTCCAGTGCCACTCCTTCTCCCATTGCATGCTAGGGCGGAACGACCGTACTCGCGAGTCCGCCAGATGGAGCACGCATAGAAGTGTATGCCGGGCCGAGCATGGGAAAGATCACCCGTTGTTAGGAGAGCTATGCGAATAAATTACGGGCCAAAATAGCGCGACGCTACCGCCGACTGTACAAGTATCGTTTCCATCACAACAGGCACAGGGAGCGGCCATATGAGGAGGAGGGAACACCTGTGAGCGTTAAACCAGTACTCAGCCTGTAATTGCAAAATACTTTTTTCAATACTACGCCAGGTTTAACCGCTCATCGCGTGGCCCGTGGCCCGTGGACCCCCCTGCTCCTCGACCTCCTCGATCAGCCTGCCGTGACATTTGAATTCACGTTTCCCCTATGCCACGGGCAAGAGCTGCCAACTCGGGTCGCTCCTTTCATATAGGAGGGTTGATATCAGAATCAGTATGCCAGAACCATTTACATTCTCGTTATACCCCTGCGACACGCAGGCATATCCATACGTCCAGGTTGAAGCGTGGCTTTATATGTGGGCTGGTAGCTTACGCTCTCACGTCATACCCTTCAAGGATGAGCTTAAGTGTCCCCAATAATGTAGCACCTTACAATGATAGGGCGTAATAGGGGAATAATGTGCCAGGCAAAAGAAGCTTCCGCCATTGCTTTCGCAATTCACTAGGGTTAACCAGAGCTATTTTTTTTTTCCTTTTTTCCGAAACTGGTTTCACCTCGAAAAATATGGCATGTTCAACTTTAATGTAGAAAGAAAAAAGATGGCCGCTAACTTAGCCCCGTGAAAAAAACTTCTAAGCTACGAACCAATGCGCGAAGCTGACACCACAGCGTTGCCCAAAGAAATGTGCCTTGAAAACACAAGCACTCCAAGAGGCTGGAGTTTTGGGCCAGTTGAAAAGACGTTAAAAGCGAGCCACGACTCAAGACACGACTTAGGGCAGAGCAGTGGGCGGTATGTGCGGCGCCGTCCCTTTCCATGGACTATCCCGTCGTGAGTCGATTCGTTTTCTTCTTCAGAAGTGCTTCAGATCTACTGGATAATCCAGACATTCTACTTAATCCATAATAGTGGCATGGACCTGTGTTGCCCGGGATCTTCATGGACTCAGAGAAACGTGCCCCCCTTTATTTCCGTAGTAATGTTGTACTTACTTCTCTCCCCCTCGCCAGATTAGAAACGACGCTAGGAGGTTTCTGGGCACATAAAGCTTGCGATGATTACCTCGTTACAATTTTCTGCGCCAGCTTAAATAAGTAAATGATCCATCCCCGCGGCCAGCGAAGTAAGAGATCGACCCTTTTCAAACATGGCTGCCGCCTGCGAACAAACAATCTGCGAAGCGCGAGGATGTCGCTGAGGCACTTAATGGAATCGTGCGCTCCATCGCTAAAAAAAATAAAAAGCAAGGCAGGGAACCTCAGAAAAAACGCGGCTTGGGCGATGCATACTTGGCAAAGCAAATGACACCATAACTGAGCAAAAAAAGCTCCAAGTATCGCGGCGACAAACATTGTTACACGAAAGAGCCACGCAGAAGTACAAGAAGTGATAAAAATTTTAATTAGAATAAAGTAAATAAGGAGATAACAAATTCAAACTAAAGAAGGGAACGAGACGGGCAAGCTGGAGAAGGCCTTAATTAAAATGAAGAACCGCGCTAGCTCTTCGGAGAAAGAAAGGCAAGGGGGAAAGAAGCGCCAGTTTCCAGCACAAGACGTTTCAAATGCCTCGTTTTGCAGAGCTCTCCAGCGGCAGCAGAAGAGGACAGCGCGCGTGGCTCTTCTTTCTAGCCCGGGGGAATGGGCGAGCGTTCGCTGCGAGCATTCGAGGCTGCCATTAGTGAAGAGCCGCGCTGCTCGCGGTGCACACAGCGGGAGACGAGGACCGCTCTAGCAGGAGTAACGTCGCCACCCACCCCCAGAGAGCACAAGGCGCACGCGGCAGCCAGGGTTAGCGCGGTCCAGCTCTCCTCCTCCATTTCACCACAAGCGCTTTTTCTCTCCCTCCGCCTCTTGATTCTCGCTACGAGCCACGCTCTAAACGCAGGTCTTCTGCCTCCAGCTTAATGGCACTGCCTAAGCACCGGCGGCTGGGATCCCCCGTAGCGCGACCGGGAGAGGCGTTTCGCAGAGGACGATGACGAAGCTCGCTTCCCGGTCACAGCTGTCGTGCGGAGAGAGAAGACAAGCGGCGCAGAGCAAACTTGGAACCGTAGCATACAACAGCAGCAGAGGGCTAGCAACGCTTCTAAATGGCCGTGTCGAGCAAAGGACGTTTAACTGAATGAATACCAACTGTTCGGTACAACGAGAACCCGGGCACAGTGAAAACTAGGTTGCGGTGTCCATGCTGAGAAACACTCCTTAAGAAGACAAGATCGCAGGAAGGCCTGCTGGATCTAAAATGCATTCTTCGGCCGCTTAGCGGGATTCGAGGCAGGTTCGCTGTACTTTGCTGAGCCAATATGAGGAAGTCAAAGTCGTTGGTATGCGGGGAACAACTCAAGCTCTTAAGAAAATCAACCGTCCTGAAGAGCTGGTTTTCCAGCATCGCTACTCTTTCGAAGGCAAAGCACGCCTGCCAGGGAGTATCGACCTACACCCGGTCTCGCAGCGCGGGATATACGCTGATTGATGCTCACTAAAAACGATGCACAATGAAAACCAACTCGCAACGCTGCACATGGTAAAAGGCAAAATTAAAATAAAAAAGAAAAGAAATTAATGCATGGCGTAACTTTTTATGCTACTCTTAAAAGAAAAACGAGAATCACAGCGCAATAAATAAATCAAAACGAAAATACATTAGCCCTATGTGGAGTAGAAGCACAGTGGAGCTAAATTTTGCATTCGTTTCTTTTGTTTTCAGGCTGCTGTGAGAACGAGTGCCGTCACCCGTTCTGGCGCCATGAAGTTGCTCTTGCACGGAGGGCAAGCATGCCCTTCATCCCTGGCGCAAAGCCAAACTATTTGACAGATATTTCATTGATTATTGCAACAGCTCCTCAATATATGCAAGAAACTGTAATATTTGCGAACTTCGTAGCTTTCGACTCAATGGTGGTCGAGAAACAAAATGGGATGCATTACGTTTTGAACACCATTCGTGCACGCACGCACATACACACACATACACGCGCGTGCGTGCGTGCGTGCGTGTGTGTGTGTGTGTGTGCGTGCGTGCGTGTATGCGTGTGTGTGTGTGTGTGTGTGTGTGTGTGTGTGTGTGCGTGCGTGCGTGCGTGCGTGCGTGCGTGCGTGTGTGTGTGTGTGTGTGTGTGTGTGTGTGTGTGTGTGTGTGTGTGTGTGTGTGTGTGTGTGTGTGTGTGTGTGTGTGTGTGTGTGTGTGTGTGTGTGTGTGTGTGTGTGTGTGTGTGTGTGTGTGTGTGTGTGTGTGTGTGTGTGCGCGTGTGCGCGTGTGCGCGTGTGCGCGCGCGAAAACCCTGGGTGATTGCATTGCACATGGTGCTTTGTGAAAACATGGATAGCCCGAGTGCTGCTGTTAAACCAGTTTTGCATAGAAACGGCTGCAATCAGATTTAAAAGAAAACAGCATGAGAGATTACGCAAGTACATGTTTCAAAACGTTTCTGGCACAAGAATCGGAAAATTTTAATCAACTGAATATTTTTTGTCATGTTTGGGAAAAAAAAGTCCATGAAATAATTGCTACGCTTTAGGGACGGCGCCAAGATAATGCCGAAATTTAAAAAAAAAAAAAGCAGTAAAACCTGCTTTAGGAGGATGCTTCTAGAAATGAGAAGGTGCTGGAAGCCGTTCAACGCAATATGCAAAATCAGCTGTATTATTCAAATATGGGGAATATTATGCGGCCTAAAGCGGTCACCTTCTTTGTTGGTGATGCTAAACAGGGCATTTTATATTATGCTCTAGTTACTCGGAGCAACTTGCTGAGCTTATTTGCCTCCAGGGGGCTCATTCATCACCTCACGTCAAAAGTTTATTATTACGGAAGGAGCATACCAAGCAACTTACACTCCAATAGAAAAAAAGAAAAAAAAATGAAGACCCTATGCACACTGTAAGACGAGAGCACCCAGCTGTCATAAGAGAGCTGCATCGTTTCACAGCCTGGCTACATCAAGGGAATCTTGAGCAATACATATTCCAGAACATAAGGCGGCGAAGAAGACGCAGTAACTTGTTATACCCTAATTCGCAATGCACACAGTTAATGGCTTTGTTTCTCTTTTTTTTTTTTTTTTGTAAAAAGCTCGCATTTAAAACTCCGTGCAGTCTGCTCTGAGATAAAAGAAGATAGGACTTGCCTATGAGCGATGAAGCGCGAAACATAGAAAACACACAACAAAGAAAACTTAATTCTCTGACATTTCGGAGAAGATTCGACCAGCTTGCGGGCTCGGAAATTCATCTTAATCAGCGGGCCGACCTTTCATGTACAACGTGCTTCATTTCTGCTTGTATTTCACTCGAAAATGCCTCGCGCCGGCGTTGTGGCTGCCGCCGGTATCCATCTCACTCTCTGAATTTGCTATTATTTGGTTGCAGCACAACAAAGAGTTCGTAATTCGCTCCCCGCTTTGCTGCTATCCTTCCGCTGGGTATCATTATATGAGCAGCAGATAAACGCCACACTATGTGCCGGAAGCTACTGGAAACTTCCGAGTATTATAAACTACCACAGCATCCATCATTAGCAGCTTCGAATCGAAAAAAAAAAAAAAAGACTTGGACAAAAAAACCAAAATTTAAATGTGCCTTAAACTTACTTTCCTAAACTACCCAACCATGCACGCCAAAAAGCAATAAAGAGGACATAACTCATCAAAACTGTTCCATGTAAATACGAAGAAAGAGGACGACAGTAGCACAGCGGATCCACATTTATAGTTATGCGTGTCCACCACTATATTATCGAAACCTTAATCAGTTGAGTGAACCATGCGCCGGCTCTAAATAAAATTTTGCTCGCCTTTGCACGACTGTTTCCTTTTTCACTTAAAGAAAGATAAGAAGAGCAGAAAAAGAGGCAGCCGAACGAAAGTCGAGCTGTCGGGACAATATACGTGTACAGAAATAAAGCAGTGGTGCCCAGGGAAAATGCAGCCCAGACGGCGGGCACATCAATCAAATATTTCACGAGAGGCAGTCGGCACAGATATGGAGAACGCTCTCCGCAGCGACGCTTAGCTGTTGGATGAACGAGACGGAAACGCAGCTGAGCTACTTTAAGAGACAGTTCCTTAGCTACAAAAGCTACAGAAGTACAACAACAGGGAAGCGCTAAGCGGCACCCTTTCATCAATTTATTCCGCAGTGTCGGTAAACGTAAAACCGATAAACCATATATAAAACTCACGCACTCAGAATCCCTGATTACATTTCAAATTTTATTTTGCGACAGCTGAATGACCGTGGTTCTCTTGGGGTTTCCGCATTTCTCGTTGTTAACGACCGTGCGCCCCAGCTACCACCGGGACACGCACGAGGATATTTGCCAAGACTTTGGGAAACAATGGCAGCTCGTTTTCCTCGCTATACAGGAAAACAAAAAGAGGGGAAAATTTTATAACACCTTCACGGGGAATGCACGCGCACAGTGCGTGTTCCCAGGAAACAGCGAGGAACGAGAGTAAACTGGTGGTGAATTAGTGAGGCTCGCAAACCCGAAGCGCAAAAGCGACGAAGCACAGAAAAAGAAAGGTGTCTCAAAGAAAATTTCTTTGAGACAATGGATTAATGAGCTCTTCTTCGGGCATTGCGCAGTTCGTGCCGTCTAGTTACAATCGAGGGTTTTTTTTTTTTTCTTTTTTTTTTTTTTGAAGCAGCAACTATGATTTCATTTGAAAAAATGTGCAGCATGAATCAACCTGAAGAGAGACTGAACGTTAAACACGCCGCATTGCGAAAATAAGGCGACAGCAAGGAAAATCTGAAGGTAAAAATTCGCCCGTTGTAACGACTCTCTTCTAGCTTTTGCCACGTTTCTGCGTTCGGCATTCATATGAGACAAAAAAAAAAAAGCTAATATTTCTTAGAAATACACCTTTCGTTGGCATCCTGATCGTTCATTTTTAAATACCTATACGCTAGGAAATCGATCAGAGACTAGTTATTTCTCAACTTTCGCCTCCATGAAAAAGGCTGTCGCCAAGCCCCGAATCTGCGCAACACATCTAAAATGCGCTTTGCGGCGATAGTCTGTGCAGAATTATGTTAGACAGGCAAATCAGTTTCAATGTTTGGACTTTGCGAAACATTTGGAGACCACACATGAAGATAACGTGTCCGCATCGCCATTTTCTAACGACATTAATTGCACAGCTTTCAGCGAAACAGTGCGTGCACGAACAGCAAAGAGTATTTTTGCAGTTTTCGTTGCCGATTACGACGAATATGATTTTATGCGGCACTAGCTAAGCGACATACAATCTGCTCGTTCGTACAGGAGCGGATGGGGGATGCACTGCGAAGACTAACTATGACACACATTGCAGAATACTAACAACTGACCACCACGGCCGGATACTGCTGTATAGAGCAGTTCGCAAAAAAAAAAAAAAAAAAAACAATAGTGCGCTCATATAAATGCATGCAGATATATTTTCATTCAGCGTTCTATTCACACAGCTGACTAGATTTCATATGAGGAAAACATTCTCTCCTACAGACACACATTGTCCGAAAACGTTAGCACTCCCAGCATTAATCTATTCAGGCTGTTTATTTTGCAGGTAACGACGGCGGGATAAAGTGAACGCAACAGTGTCAACCGCACTCACTTATTGTGGAGTCGTTGGTTAATTGTCAAAAGCAGAAGAAAAAAAAAATCTAGGTGAATTCAAAATACCTGCGTCACGCCATGCGAGCGGGTCAATATTTTATCTACGCAAGAGTCGTGCAGCTGTGACAGGCAGGTCACGTTTGTTGCGTTCTATAAAAACGTGCGCAATAAAAGCTTTTAAAGGTGGCTTAAACTCGCAGATGCCCTTATGCATGCATTTACAGGGGTTACTGCATTGGATTTCTATTCTTTTTTTTTTATAAACACTCGCAAAAATTTATTTAGAGAGCCTATAAATTTAAATGCCTGTTTATTGAGAGGTATGCATATGAGGCCTACAGCGCTATCTTCAGTGAAAGAAGCGTGTGCCAGACCGCTCACCTTTGGCGACCGCCGAGGGCCGGCTCTGGGTCTCGTAGGGCGTCGAGTAGAAGTCGTCGTCCAACGTACCGGCGACACCGGCTGCCGCGGTGGCGAGCGCGGCTGCCCGACGTCGGGCGCCCATCTCCTTGCGGAACTGCTCCTTCAGGTCGGCCGGGTCGCAATAGTCTGGCACCAGCACCAACTGCACAACCACAGACACGCGCCAATCAGAAACCGCGCAAGAAAGGCGCACGGAAAGGTAAACTATGAGCGAAGCTGACATATACGATAGGTATAAAAAGGCAGTGTGCACGTTTTCTCTCAAAACCTGCGAATGAATTTTTCCAGTGCAAACTGGGTAAGCACTAGTGAATACGCGTTAGTAAAAAGGCCGGCCGCCATGCGCCAGGCCGTGGACTATGTTTTCACCGTCGTTTGAGCTGTGTCCTCGAAAACACGGCACACACCACGAGAGTTACTGGCTAGGCTGCCCAGCAGTAGGTGGCTCACTAGTCGGAGCACCCTCCTCGCATGCAGGAGCTGCGGGGTTCGATCCCCAGCGCAGCCAGTGGGAACACCATCGGTGAAACAAATCGGTACAAATTTACCTCCCGTTATAGATTCAAAGCTCGTCTAAGGTGAAATTCTTGATTAATAGGTCTTCGACCGCAACCTCCGCGAAGAACTGAGTCGCGTCGTTAGGGAAAGGGTTTTAATACACACACGAAGAAAAAACAGCACGAATGAGAAATTCTATCTCGTACCATAAATAGCAAACGCGCACGCACCAAGTCAATTACATCACAAATTTGGACGGAGGCTACCAATAAAAAACCGCCGTACCAGTTTTTGTTTTAATCTACAAGTATTGTTGATGTCTCATTGACTAGGACGCTGTACTAAAACGGGTCCTGTTTACCTCAAAGGCATCGGATTTCATATTTAAGGAGCCACCGAAGACAATGCCCGCTAGACAAGGTTGTAAGTGAACAAAAATTCAGATAATTACAACGTCACTGTTGATCTCAGTGGATAACCGACAAAAAAAGAGAACCAAAATTCTGCCTCGAGACTGTGATTTATGAAACTTCAGCAAATAAAACAAAGGAGAACGGTAACAACTGAAAAAAAATCATGGGTGCCCGAAACAAGAGCCAATGATGCAGCTACAGTACAAGAGTAATTTTTCTCTGCCAACAACAACAACAAAAAAGAAAAAGCCCCTTCCAAAAATAACCGTACCCACACAAATCGAGGACCCGAATTCGGCGCACGCGCCTCAGCGACACCCTGTACAGGCATTAACAAAGGGGAAACAAAAGAACGGGTGAATGCACATTCTCGCGCATGGGCGCGGCACGTCGATCCGGCTTCACGCGGCGCGTACAACAACGCCCCATGCCCAAACCGCCTCTGCCAAAACGGTTTCCGCGCGAACGCTTCGCGATGGCCTCCGCTGCTTTGGCGACGGCCGTCAAACGGGGGCCGTTCAACGGACCACCCGGAACGCCACGAGCGCGTGGCGCAGCCTGACAGGCAAAGCCAGCACACTTAGAAACGCGAGAGCACTTTAATTAACGACACGCCGCGAAACTCGACGCACCATGCATCCCTCTCCGCCAGCCGCGAAAAAACTGCTCACGCCTTTTTACTGTGACGTCGCCTCGGCAGGAAATAATCGAAAGTCCTCGATCGCGGCGCAGCATGATGGGCGCGCAATACTTCTTCCAACAGACAGACGAGCAGGCAAGCATGCAGAAATGCTGAAGGCCCGTCAGCTGCACGCACGAAGAAACGTCGCCGATGTCGCGTTCCCTTGCGCCGGCCGAGCAAAAAGACACGGTGGGCCATAGCGCCGCTCGGAATCTTCCATCATCCGAGCGTCGGTGGTCGTCGCCACCGCCGCCGC
Organism: Amblyomma maculatum; assembly: GCF_055883805.1. NCBI lineage: Eukaryota > Metazoa > Arthropoda > Arachnida > Ixodida > Ixodidae > Amblyomma > Amblyomma maculatum. Next base: position 72,271,987 of record NC_139345.1, read on the forward strand.
GGGAGGAGGAGGATGGCTGCCTGCATTACTCACCCTGATTGCATGCGGTTCCCGCCACAGCCTCCGTCCGTCAATCCAGTCCGCTCCTTCTCAGCCTCCTGGCCTTCTTTCCTGCCTGCCCGTCCGCCTCTGCGGTCGCTTGACACATACACGCGGTCCAAAGGGCCATACGCTCTGGATGTGTCCGTCCACGTCCTTTCCTCCCTCGTCTGCCTTTATTGATACGGAAGTGCGCGACACTCATGCAGACCGCGCCATGAAGCTCCCGCCGGGCTCTAGCTCCCACGGGCGACTCGTGACAGGCTCACCCGAGCGGACGTCGAGAAGATCGCCCAAAGCGATGGAGGACGGCAGAGCGGAGAAGGAAGACAAAGGCCATTTATTGACAGCGCTCCGAGCGAGTAACGTGAGAAAGCCTCGACGTCCTTTCGACATGGAAGCGCTCATTATCGCCTAAACCGCCTCCTGCAAAAAGCTGTCTTCGTGGGCTCTGAGAACAGCGCGTGCCGAGCGCGCTGTTCGTACGCGATTGCCAAGCGTTATTGGGTCGCTCTCACACTCGGTCGGTACTTGATGCGTCTATACACGGCGAGCAGCATCACACGTGATGCGTGGTCATGAGAGGCATGCCATTAGTAAATTAACTGCCGGCGATTGCTATGTGTAGGAACCATGCATGTAACGCATGCGAGTCAGGTGATCAGTCATGAGCCCTGACTCACAGACATGCAAGACACAAACAGGAAGTGACGACACTTGAGGAGAGATGATACACAAAACGGAAATGACGTCACATAGTCCAGAAGTGCTGCCAAGAAGACGCGCTCTTAAAACGACCCATCGGGCTCGGGTTCTATGGCAAACCAGGCTCTACACAGCCGAGGCGTCCGCTAATTGTTTCGCCTGAACATAGCGGCAGAGAGAAGCTGGCGCTCCTTGACGCTGATTCCAATTCAATGGCGGATGTCGTCAGCGGTTGTTCGTATCCGCATTTTCAATATGAGCCCACATTTATAGTAAGGTACAAAGTCGTACGCAGAGCGCAACTGAAACAGAATATCCCAGAAACGCCTCTACAATGAGTGGATAAAGATATTGTAGCGTCACTATCACAATCTCTACATCTCGTAACAATGGACACAGGAGCCACACTGACAGTGTGTCAGGAGAGCCGGCTTCTCTTTGCGAACGTTTCCGATCACTCAAGTTCCAGCTGTAGTGACAAGGCACGTACAGAGACAAGCATTACGCCACTCCAAGGAACTAGATGCTGGCCGCATCCCAATTCTTTCAAACACGTCCTCTAAAATATCGGACGTCATTCATACGAAACCAACTGACACATCAAATAAGCCGCGCTCACTCTTTCCCCGCGGTGCCGGGACGTCAGCACGGAGCTCGCAAAACGCGCACGACAGGGCAAATTAATCAGCTTAATAAAAGAGCCTTCACAGAATGAGATCGGCTGGATGAAACTTTCGCCCGCAGACTTTAAGGGGAGAGAGCACGGGTAGAGCCCCACGTTTCCCCTACTGTCGGCCCCGTCGGATGCCAAACGTTCGACGGACGCCCTGCGATACCATTCTGTCAGAGCGCAGCTGGGTCTCCGACGCACCGAGTGATGCGTTGCGTTCGCGCTCCCTGCCCAAAAAGAGCCGCACGCTCTTTCCGCGGCTGGCTCGTCCATTGTGTCGGAATGGCAGAGAAGCGGTATGCGCTCCCTCCATCCTTGCTCCTTCCGTTCCTCCTTTTGTCTCTCCCTGTTTCTTTATCTTTTTTGTTTTGTTTTCATCCATGTCCGCTACACGCACATTTCGTTCGTCTTCGTCGCTGCTGCACCATTGTTATTGCCGGTACCGCGCGCTCCCCCGTTGTTGCCGCTGCGCAAAGAGCCGAATCAGCGGTGACAAATGGATCGGAGAACAGCCCGATGCTCACTCACTTTCTCTCCTACTCTTTTTGTGTTCGGCTCGCACGGGCGGCGGATCGCGTGTGTACTACGGGAGCAGAGAGCGAGCAACGCGGCGCCAGATCGCTCATCCGCCTGGTGGTCCCGTACCCGTACCACGGCGCACGCGAGCGCCTTATCTCTGTCCACCTCTCTCTGTTCCTTTGTCACCATCGGCAAGGTTTTCCTTGACAGTTTCATAGCATTTCGGAGACAACCGGTCGTCTCCTTCCTCGACGCTTTCGCAGTCATCGCGCTATCGCTCTTCCACTGTATCCGCCCGGGCATGCGCATTCCCCCAGATGACCGAACCGAGGTGGTATACTTTCGGTCGATGTCCCGAATCGCAGGCTCGTTCTCTTTCGAAAGAGCAACCTGCGCTCTGACGCAGCGTTTTACTCTCGCTGACCATGGCGAGTGGGTTGCCACGACTTTATTCGCTTATTATTGTTGCGGAAACCAGTGACACAAGTCGTGTTCTCTAACGACTTGCGCAGTCTCTATTGCAGCAGAGCACGCAATTGCAACTATCGCCTCGTATAAATTACTAACAGAACTACCATATACGGAACATGGTCAAGACCCCAAACCAAGAACCGGGTAAAAAATAGGAGTCGAGGCCGCTTTGGTTTCGTCGTGAGACGATGAAGGATGAAGGAAAAGTTCCCACGGATACTGAATTACAATATGTGTTGGCAATGGGATGGAATTAGAAGCCGGCGATGCCCTTATATCGAGTTTTGTATCATTCTTTCATGGTTGCGTTTGCCAGATGGTGTCTAGAGGTAGCGGAATGGACGTAAGAAGTCTATCTTGCCACTTCCGGTCTGATGATGCTATTTCCCTCTAGCCAGTAGGAATTACTCGGTCTAGTGACATCACTTCCCTCTAGCCAATCCCTAAATTTTGATAACCAACCACATACTTTTTTTTTTTTTTCTCGCTACGAGGCCTCTAACGTGATCGCATTATAGACGGACGAAGAGTATTAGAGATTAGCATCGAAGGTAAGAGGACGCTGGGAGGACAAAAGAGGTGATCGACTGCACTCATAGATAACATCTGAAGAAGTACTCAGTGGTCAGAGCTCACGCAAGGAAGAAGTGGCGTATACTTATCAAAAGCAGCCACACTATACAAGCAGGTGGGATAAGTTGAAGAAAGAGAAGCAAGAATACGCTTAGAATCCTATAGAACCCTAATAAGCTGCCACCCTACACAAGCAGGTGGGATAAGTTGAAAAAAGAGAAGCAAGAATACGCTTAGAAATTCCACAGGGCACAATCTATTAGATCTTGAATTAAAACAATAACTATCAGCACGCCTAACACCCACTTTTCGCAAATTCTACAAGCGCACAAATGCATCCCACCAAAAAACTTCAACGCTGAAGACCAAGGCGCACTCAGAAACAATAACGCAGGAAACTTCGCACCGCCCCACTCAAGCGAAAAAACTAGATCCGCAAGGCATTCAGGAAAAGCGATCGGTTTCGTCGAAGAGGACATCGCGTCGCGCTTGTGGCCAACGGCTCCTATGCTTCATCTCGCTGTAAGGGGGTGACGCGTGAGATCCGCAGCAAAAGACAACAGGAGCAAATGCGACACCACGAGGCACTTTCGCGAACAGTTTCCGGTTTACGGCCCATAAAACTTCCGAAGGGGCAGACCCTCCGCAAACGACAGCGAATTCCGTGACCAGCGCGTTCGTCGTCCCAGAGAAGACTCGCACAAGGCAAACACCGTCTACCCCCACTCACGGTCGCACGGTGTAATGCCGAACATCCTCCGCCTGAAACACGCCAGAGTGCCAGAGCAGAAGCCCTAAAAACCGCGCCTCTCCGTGAGCCAACGTCAATGAAGGATGGCAGACATAAGAGCGTCCCAAGGCGTCAAAAAAAAAAGTGCGCGAGAAAGTGAAAGGAAGGCGTGGAGAAGAGGACAGCAGGACATGTCCTCGGGCCATTTAAAGGGCGGCCTTCTTCGCAACGTGCCGAGAGAGACGCCTTTTTGAGAAACATTTTTTTTTCTTTTTTTTTTTTTGTCTCAACGAATGTGATGCTTTGGTGCGGTCCTACAGCGCCGTTCCTGCAAAACAGTGAGAGCGCCAGGAGCCTGGAGCACGTCGTGGAAAAGAACGCCGATGGCACCGTCGAGACCCGCAGCAGTATACAGCCTCACCGTCCTATTTTCTTCTTTGAACTTATTTTTTGGCGACGCGCGCGGTCTCTTCGAAAGACGAGAGCGCCAGAGTGCGCGCGACGTCTCCCGAGGAATGTGTTGCGTCAACTGAGTAATGGACGCGATTCGCGACTAGACAAATGGAGCTGTCGCAAAGATGAGCGGCACACGTTCCGACAGTGAGCATGACATTGGCGTCCCAATGAATAGCAGCTGGGATGACTAGCATCCATTAATAACAAGCAGGCGCTTTAGGCACAAAATGAATTGTAGGCCAGAAAAAGAAAACGAGAACCGAATGGGGGGGGGGGGGGGGGGGAAGAAAAGAATACGACAGAGACGTTACTTAATGCCGAAAACAAGCACATAAACATGTCCGAACACACCTTGCATATAATAAAGGAGGAGGAGAAAAGGAGGGCGGAAGGCAGGGATGTTAACCAGAAATAATTCCGGTTGGCTACAGTTTGTGTAAAAGTGGAACCTATTCCGCAATCCAAGCTCACGAACCCTCAAGTGCATTAAAAAGAGACAGAAGTGCAGTGCACTCCAAACAACATAACCGCTAGCAAGTATAACCGCATCAAAGTACAAACTCCCTAGCGAACTATTTAATTTCTTGCCATAGTCGTTCAGCCAAGATTCCTTTATGGTTCTGCGTTTCACAATTTCTCCTCGGCATCAACGAGCTCAGCTTACCGTTCGAGAGCAAAACACTGCACCATCGGGAAACGTCCATCGAATGAACGACAGGAAGGAAAAAAAGAGAGAGGAAAAAAAAAAGCCAAGCCGTCCCAAAAACAGCTGAACTTGCGTCGTGCTCGAACGCGCCGCTATTTATCAAAGCGCGCTCCCTGAACTCATTGTGCCTTGCTTCACGGTTCATGCGCCTCCGCCATTTTCTCTCTCTCTCTATCTCTCTTTCTCGCCTACGCACGCACGGGTCAGCATAAAGCATCAATATCCATACTTTTCTTCTCCTTTCTTTCCTCTGGCTGTTGCTGCTGCACTGGGTAAAGGCAACCTCTGGGCTAAGATCGCATCTGCTTTTATTACAATTTATTTTTTGCTCGCACCACAGGGCGCCTGAGCTCCACTTTCAAGCTCGAAAAACAAAGGCGTGCACGGAGAAATATGGCAGCCACTTGCACCTGCGCCACCACTCGCAAGTCTCGCGATCTCTTAACCGATCAGGCGCGGCTCGATTTTTCACAGCAGAACGCGAAAGGCCACGCTGCTTCCGACACGGTCGAACCAGCGAGTTCAACGGCAATCGCATTGGAATCGACAAGCTGCCTCGAAATTCTCGTACATGCGTTTTTGCAAAGTACGAACCTACGCAGAATATCGCTAGTATTTCACTTCCAGTCAGGTTCGGCCGGCCACCCAGCGGTATAACCAGCTATAACTTCCCGACGTTGCAATATATCACACTGAGCGAACCAAAACGCCAGGAGCGAGAGCGAGAAAGGATAGCGGGAAATTTATTCGACCCGGAAAATAATACTGCCCACTACAGGCCTTCCTTTCGAACAACGGTTAACAAGAAAGGAAAAAAAAGAAGCATGCGGCCAATTTGGGCGAGGACCACAGCATTTGAAAAAAAAAAAAAAAAAAAAAAAAAAAACAGAGCATACAGCAGTACTAGGAGAAACAGCGAACAATACGTATGCGTAACGCAGTCCGTATACTTTCTTACTGACGAAAACAATCACTGGCATCGCAGAGCTTGCGCACGCCTTCACTCCGGTTCTTATACTCCCTCCTTCCTTATACTTCCTTTCGCTCCCGATATCGCGCTCCAACTTTGCGGCTGAAGGGCGAAACTTATATTTCCCGCAGATGGATCACCGCGAAGAACCACAACTCCTGGCACGCGCGCATACAACTTAAAGAGGAAATGTTAACATTACATTGATAGAGCCTAAATAAACAATAAACTCTCAAACATAAACCGATGTAAATAGAAAAACTTCATTGAGTTCCTAAACATGTGTCATCGGACTGAGGCAATTCTTTGTCAGCTTCCCCCAGTGCCCCCCCCCCCCCCCACACACACACACACAAAATTCCTCAGAAGAAAAAAAATGACGTCACATATTCTTACATATAGTATACCCACAGTTCCGATAAGCGAGTCTGCACGTAGCAAAAGGCGTGGTGAATATGCAAATAAAGACGTAAAGAGGAATGTTAGCTCGACAGCGGATTCATACAGGATGCATCGGTCACGGTGGAAAACGGCCACACGGCCGCACGGCCGCCAGAGCGAAAAGAGAAACCCTCCATTCACGTTCATCTTTCTTTTAAACTTTTCCGGATCTCATCTAAGTAACGCAGTCGAAGCTCCTTAAGCCTTGCTCCCTCGCTTTTTCCATCCTTCTCGTTTCTGGTTCATTATTCACTGCGCGGCTTACCGCCGGCACACTCATTCGCGTGAGCCTCCTCCCGTAACGTTGTTGCCCAGCGCTGCCAACGAATTACGGCCAGGAAGCACAAGGTATTAAAACAAAAAAGATCATTACTCTCCATTAGCAGGAAAGCGGAGGTACAACCAGCACACCCTTTTTAGCCGCACACGTGTCCGTCCGAGACGTAAAACAAAAGGCAACAAATTTTCTTTTGTGAGAGGAATGAAGCAGCGAGATAAAAGTGCGTGAATGCATTACCTCCCAACTAACGTGCGGAAAAACAAAACAAAAAATCTCGGTTTATATCAGTGCGACGTACAGTATCTGAAAAAGCGCGCTAGCAGCATTACTGGAGCAGTAGTCCTGGCTCGCTCGGAGTCTTTATCACTTTCCTGGTCAAAAAAAAAAAAAAAAAAAAAAAGTTAAGCACATTCGCTCCCTGACTGCAGACGTTTAGACGAACATAATAAGTTTGGGCATGTTGGTGGTTCACACTCAGAAAGGGAAAACATTCCTGCATTAATATAGCGCACGGACAAAAAGACAGGACAAGCGCCTGGACCCAGACAGGCGGCTGTCTTTGTCCACTCGCTTGCCCTGTCCTTGTTCGCGCGCTATTTTGTTTTCCCTTTTGATGGCGTCACAGGGACCCCTGCGCAAGCCCTGACGATCGCAGCAGAATGTAGAAAGCTGGCCGGTGGAGTTTTGACCAGAACTGCACGTTCGTGGTGCCATCCGAGGCGCAGTTAACTATATGCGCATTTGCGGCTATGTGGAGTGAACGCACATCAGGGATCTGATGTAAAACATATGGATCCGATTAAGAAAAAGCTACGATAAGGGGTCATGCACGTGAAGCCGTCTGCATGCAGAAATATACTAGAACTCAACAAGTTCAAGAGAAAACGCTCAATGACACGGCAGAATACGCAGCTTAACACATTTAGTGCAGTATAAAGCATTTTCATAAGTTCCACATCATGACAGATGGACACGAAAAACCTTGAGACCATGTCGGCGGGCCGTTGAATCTCGAATCCAATGATGCCATCCCACGTCGAATCCTCCCGTCCTTTCCGTATGTATCTTACATACGGGAAGGAAAAAAAAAAATAAACATTTTTCAAATGCGCAGACAAGCACAGGAATAGATAATGAACCGATTTCGCAAAGAGCAGGATTCTGCCTCTACTTCAAAGGTGAGGTGAGGCTATCCTCAAAACCGGCCGCGCAAACTTAACCATAATTACGGCTTTTTCTTTCCGAAGCAACCGCGAATGCGAGCAGGAAGCTACTGACGATAATAAACCATTTGAGAACCATACATCGAGAAGGAATTAAGGTTATGGCCTGTGCACATACAACCAAGCCAGGCCTATGGCGATACTAAAACGGGAACGAAACAGCGTGCTAAGATCGCTCGGCAACGACCCACCTGGGTGCATTCAACGGTGGCGAGCAGTCATCCATAATCGAGGCGCGGAAGAGAAACACAAAACCGAGCAAGGTGACGCTTAATTAATACGCGCGGACGCACAGACGGCATTAATCGTGACCGCTTAATTTCTCGTTTCCATTCCACACGCACTTTTTCCTTCGCTGGGCCGTCTGTTCATTTTTAATCTTTACTTTTTTCTTTTCATTATTAAGCAAGAAAGAGAAAAAGAAAACCACCACGAGACGCTAATGTTTGGAGCGAAATCATTACGTCTGTACATACAAACCAGGGAGCCATTACAGAGCACGGCAGCATTAACGCGCGCTTTAAGCCACGGTTCCCCAGAGGCAACTTATTCAGTGCTATATGTTTTACTCCTTTTGCGTTAGTGCTCAAGCTCTGTGGAGAAAATATTCAGGGAGAAAAGAGCGAATGGATATTCATATTTACTCCTGCTCTGAAGAGCCGCGATCTGTGAGTGCCTCTACAGCATGCCTCACCATGCTGTGATATCGATGTATTCAGTACCAGCATTCGGTATCGTGTGTATCAATAATATTCAAGCCTTTAGCGAGGGAGGCGCGCCCATGGCAAATGCACGGCAGGGGAAGTCCTCTCCGGCTGGTGGCAATGATGATGGTTGGTCGAGGCACCACGTGCGATGGTTTGAAACCGGTATATGTACCATGATTTGGAGACATTAAACAGTGAACGCCAAAGACGTTTGCATTCTTTCGTAAGCACAAGAGCAGCAGGAGTACGGACAAAGGGTGAAGCTGCCTCTGAGCCACTGCGCTTCTATTATTTATGCCAACTACTGAAACTTGAGCCATTTAAACGCTCCTGAAAAATTCGAACAATGAAATTTCGCTGCTCGCTTATATCTTAGAGACACCTCTGGGTCCTAAAAGAAACATTTCTTTCGATTCCACACGGACCGCCCAAGAAAGTTGTGCGTTTAAACAAAGGCCCAACATTTCTGGGGAATGTGTCACCGCGCTCCAATCGGCCTTTCGTTCTGGGCCACATCGCTCGCGTCTAAAAATGAACGGGGACTACGGCCGCCATACTAGCACCGCGTCACGCACGCCACCGACTCTCCTCGTATGAATGCGAAACACGGAGTACGGGAAATATAACGCGATGTTTCGGATCTCGCCAGCAACACGCACAAAGATGACAAAAGCCTACAAAAATGTCGGCTCAACGACAAGCTGCGCCTAACGGGAAGCAGAATACGCACAGAAAACAGAGTTCAACCCGACCGATACTTGCTCCCCACGCCAAAGCACTTGTCTGCAGCTTGCCACTAGCGACCTGTCAACGCGCGGCACAGTGTCGTAGCACCGCGACCCATTTCTTCTCTAAACGTCAGCCGCCGCCAACTCGATTCTTTGAAACGCCAAACAATATTGGCCGGTGTCACCTTAATCTATTCAAATCCTTCGATTCGAGCGGCTCAATGGGCCTCGCCATCCACATCCCACGCCGCTGCTGTTTCTATACACGAATCGCATATTCGCGGCTTACGGCCAACGGCGCTCGCCCCCGCCGCTTTTAACCCAGAGCGAGAAAAGCAGGGAGGCAACAACATCGAATCGCCTCGCAGCACGTGCAGCGTGCATAGAAGCCAACGATGAAGGAGACGGAGAGGTAAAAGAGAGAGGGGGAGGGGGTAATGTCGCATTGCCCACAGGCGCGCGCGAAACACATATATTCGCGAATTCGCGAAGCCCGGATGGCTGCGTTGCGGCAAAGCCCACCACGACTGCGCGTGCCCCTCTCGGGAGCGCGTGTACACCCAATCCGCAAGACGCGCTTCCCCCTTTCAGCGCCGCTTTCAACCGGCACAGCACCCAATGGAAGAAACGTGCGTTTTCCATTCAACAGCGAGGTGCCGATTGAAAACACGAGGCGACATACGAAAAAAATATATATAATGAAAGTGGGGAAACGGATGCGTCACGGGCGGTAGACAACGTGGTGGCAGAGGCAATGGGGAAGGATAAGAAGGGGGGGGGGGGGGGGGGGAAACAAAGAACAAAAAATGAGAATGCAAGCTAGCAAATGACAAAGGGAAAAGTACCGACGCAAGAACACCGCCTCCTCCGCAACACTTTGCTATGTAGGCGTCACGAAGAAATAAACAAAGGGGGGACAAAAACGCAAGGCTGCTGCGCGGGTGTCGAGTTCGGAACTTCGCTCTTACTTCACCCCCGAGCTGGATTCGCTCGAAGGCTTCAATCCCGCCCTCGACACCGTGGCAGGCTTTCTTCGGGGTCCTAATCTCCATTCTTATGGATGAGCATCTAAGCCATGCATGTCCTTTAGTTTCGTTTTCTTTCTTCGGCACCGACAACAGGAGAATTCCGTATGCAGATCCATGAACCGAACGGGCCCCGTACTTGTGCAACACAGGAAGTCTCACCTCCCCCAACATGCCTGACAACCACTATACGGACACATCGTTCGCTGCGTGCTTGTCAGGCAAGTAGTTTATATGGAAAGAAGGCACTGGCTTTCGGCAAACTCGGCTGTCGCCCCGCATTGTGCGACAATGCGACTCCTTTCGCATCTATTTCGGAAGAACTCGTGTCAAACTGGCCGTACATTTCTTCTTCTTCTACTGCCCCTGTAATTTTTGAGTGGTACACAGACGGCAATCGTTCGTCTTCCAAAAGTTTCACCGTCTACTTCAAAAAGGGAGGGTTACTAAGTCGGTGGGAGCACTCGTAGACCAGCATGTACTACGAGACCATTCTGCAGAACTCGGCAAGTCGGAGGAGGAAGACGCCTGCTCCCGAAGAGATAGTACTGCCCTCAGGACAATCCGAAAGCGCCGTCTTCGATGTGCGTCCGCACGCGTCGCTATATCATCCTAGTTCCCATGCACGCCCGCATGCATACGTCGTGACCTGCGCCTTCCATATTGCCAGTATACACATGCGCGGGACGCCTCCTTACGCGAGAGATGGAAACGGAGGGGGAACAGAATAACGACCCATCCGTGCGTGCAACAAAAGGACGGCTTCCCAGTTGTTTGCGCAAGCAGGCACACGCACTTGCACGCATGGCTTATGTAATCGCGCCCGGCACAGGAGCCCGGGGTTCGAGGCCGCGGGTTCTGCGAGGTCGGGCTTCTTCTTCCGTAACTTTCAGCTCGTGCACTGCCGTTATCCTTTCCATGTTTTTATCCTTTGAGAACCGTTCGTTGTCTTTTAGTTTCTCTCGCCTCCAGTTTCTTGGCAACTACCTGTTATTTCCATCTATGGCTTCCGCATTGTTTTGTTTCTTTGTCTTTTTTTTTTTTTTGCTTCCATTTCCAGGAGCTGGTATACTTATTTGGGCTAGCCTAGCGGAAAGGAACCGGGGCTGCGCACAGTAGCATCCTCCCGCTCGATATGGACGAAGGAAAGCGGTCCGCTCCGCACATCCGCCCCGAGCTGCTGCGTCCTCGCGGCGGTGCAAGCGAGCGTAAGCAGCAGCGCCGGACGTCGACGAAGCGAAAGACACACACAAGCACGCACGGACAGGCAGCAGGAGCGGCGAGTAGGCACGAAGAAGGCAGGAGGAGTAGCTGAATGCGCACGGCAAGGAAGAAAGGAAAGAAATGCACTCATGCAATCAGAGAGGAAGGGTAGCACAATGAAGGAGTACACAGTTCGTTCGCCAGGTTCGTTCCAGGAGAAGAGGCAGAATTCTTCAGTCGCAAGTGAATTACCGAAGACGAGGCTGCTCAGTGTCCCGGGCGTTGGCTCGTCAGCTCCTTCACCGCTGAGACGACCTATGCTTGCACTGTTCCACATCGTAAGCCTAAAAGGCCCAGGGGGTTGATGTGCAAAGTAAGGTACGTAAGGCCTCTAAAAATAGCAGGAAAGCTGCATTTCGGCTGGCAAGCAGGATGCCAATACTTGTGTGCGTACAGTTAATGAGGAATTCTAGACCCAGAGGGAAGCTTGAGCGAACGCAGTGAGAGCGTTAATTCGTACCAGGAGCTAGGATAAATGACCACGTCACTTTCTTTCCGACGGTCTCGTTGCCGACCTTAAAGCCATGGCCTTAACTACCGCAACAATGGAGAAATACAGAAACGCGGATTCCACAAAAGATGGTGCAAACATGCCTACAGCAAGCGCGAAACTCTGATGTCGCGATGCACGCTTGATAGAGAAACGCCAGAAGCAAAAAAAAAAAAAAAAAAAAAAAAAACATTTAAACTCGTGACTCCGCTAGTAACTTCAGACGCAGTTTGGCCTCAGACTTTCTGAAATCTTAAATTGTCCCGCACATGTGCCACGCAAAAAAATATAAAAAATAGCAGGTGGTTTAACTTTGGTTAACCCTGGAGGGAAGCGAAAGCTACATGTATTACATGGCTACGCTCATTGCCAAGCTTGGATTAAATACATTGTGCGTTTTTCCAAACGTAAAGCCCGTTCTTCATCGGTCTCTTCGGCACGCCGCCTTTTCAGGGCTTCGTTACGAAGTGACTTCGCGTTCCGACGAGCTACTGTAGAAGGGTGTTTCCTCCATTCGCGAATGTAACCTAGGCAGGAGCCCGGGGGCTCCTATTTATACACGCATCGCCCCTCTAGCACCCTCTACTTCCACGTCACACTGACGTCACCTAACCTGACTTTCACAGTGGTCACGGGCCACTTGGTGGCCTACGTGAATTATGCCCCAGTCACATGGTGACCACCAGATGTCTTATGACCTTGACCGTGGCAGTGGTGACACGCCCCTTGACCTACGTGGCTATGCCCGTCACATGGCGACCACGAGGCTTAACACAGTTTGACCTCTAAATATTGTTACCTTGACCTTGACAGAGGTCACGGGCCACTTGGTGGCCTACGAGACTATGCCCCAAAGTCACATGACGACCAGCAGGTTTAACACAAAAGTTTGACCTCTAAATCTCGCGACCTTGAGAGTGGTCACGAGCCACTTGGTGGCCTACGTTACTGCGCCCCAAAATCACATGGCGACCACCAGGCTTAACAAAGAATTTTGACCTCTAAATCCCCCCCCCCCCCCCCCCCCCCCCCCCCCCCCCCCCGACGGCAGGTTACGTGACCTTGACCTTGACAGTGCTCACCACTTGGTGGCCTACGTTCCTATGTCCAAAGTCACATGGCGACCATCAGGTCACGTGACCTTGATAGGGGCCACGGGCTTGACCTTGACAGAAGTCACAGGCCACTTGGTGGCCTACGTGACTATGCCTCGAAGTCACATGGCGACCATCAGGCTTAACACACAAGTTTGACCTCTAAATCTCCCTCAAGGTAAAAAGCGCGCATACCCGACGGCTCGATCTACTTGCCGTAGTGAAGCTTCCGCTTCAAAAAAAAAAAAAAAAAGTGACAGACGGTTTGAATCTGCCAACCAATGTAGTATAGTGAGGAATTGTCCAATTAGACTTACCATCCACTTAATTTACCCTCATTTATCCACATTTCAAGACTTTCCGACCTAATCTTTGGGTGGGCTAAGTCTATTTCGGCTTTCAAGTCGGCTTTCAACGCAAGTCAGCTCAACTTAGAATTACAATTTTCGAAGTGGGCAAGGTCATATTTGAGAGTTGGCCACCCAAAGGTTTTGGGGATGGGCCAGGTTGATTAATCAAACCGTCTTCTAACTTTGACATGCCTTAAAAGGGCAATGCGGTAAGGGTGTTTTTCGATCCATCGCACACGGGTGGAAGCTGGCGAAGACGAGGACAGGTATGCGCCATTGTTATGAGGGCAATAGCAGCAACACGAGCGCGTGTAGAGAGGAGAGAAGAATAAGAATGCCAGCAACACGCTGTGTGGTCAGCTGCGGCGATAGCTACGAGGTAGTAAAAAAAGAGAGGGTTTCTCAGATCTCTGTTAAGAGGAGAATAGCGAAAGCGTACCCTTCATCTCCTACCAATTGCCTCTCATCATGTGCCTCCCATCGGCGTTCGTTGCAGTGTTAAATATAATTATAATTGGTTTACAGGAACGGAAAGGCGCAGTATCTGTCGCACTTTCTTCCGCAAGTGTGGGTTAGGACGGTACACCACCGCTCCTGTCGCGTGGCGTTCCTTGGCGCGCTTTCAAGTATGGCATTGCAGATGGCAGGAACGCTAGACAAGAACTAATCTCGTGGAATCTCGCGGAATATGACAGATCTCGCACACAACTCTCGCGCACGGATTTCGTTCCATGAGTTTTAAAAGAACCTCTGGCCGAGACCGTCCTGAACCCTGCGGGGTTCTTCATTGTGAAATGCTTGGGAAGTGGGTCTCCCTTTAAGTAGAAGAAAATACCTTAATTGTGCGATGGCGCTCTTTGAAGACACCGCTTCGCCAATAAAACCAATCATTATCAACGACTGCATGCTTTAAACCTGCAGTGTAAATCCTGTTCATTTGCGTCATCTTCTGGAGTGATCCTTTCACGCCATAATTCAGCCCTGTATACCGCGCAGCAGGGAAGCATCGTACCTCTGGGGACTGCGCAGGAATCAGGCACCGCTTGGAAAGATCACAGGCACGACATGCCAGCCTCTCGAAGCAAGTACACCACCCTTTCAGTCAGCGTAGTAATTAGCTGGACGGACTGCACCCTATAATTAAAATGACGCACCTGTATCATGCCCAAGTACTCATCACAGCGAAGCAACGCCAAGCAACGTCCTCGTGAACGGAACGTGATGCGCATACCGCCTGAGAGCTCTGTCAACTTGCAACGAATAAGGCCGGCGCGCTTAATGAAGAAGACGACCACTAGAGTTGAGGGAAGAGACGACTGCGACGACCGAGGTACGTGTCTGTCTGCATTCTGCAGTGGAGACGCTGCACATCGAGTGGCCTGCCTGCCTATACACGGGACTTTTCCGGAGCCGAGCAGGGGCCAGCCGCGCACTTCGCGGCGCCGTACGAGCCAGACAGGTCCCGTTATCGGGCCGCCGTGTGTGTGTGTACACCCTCTCCTCTAATTGACGCCCTTTCGACCGGGCCGACCCCTAATGGGATGGGCGTTTAAGGGCAGTGCGCAGGTTCGCAGCCGCCTTGGCTAATTGTTACCCGAAATTGCCTCCTCGCGGACCTCTGCAGAGTGTCGCGCACCACAGCCCGAGGTATTGAGGAGGAGGAGGAGGAGGAGGAGGAGGAGGAGGAGGAGGAGGAGGAGGAGGAGGAGGAGGAGGAGGAGGAGGAGGAGGAGGAGGAGGAGGAGGAGGAGGAGGAGGAGGAGGAGGAGATGTGCGTACAAAGTGTGTGTGCGCGCACTTTATCCTGGCACCATCTGCTCCGATGGGTGTTCTGTTCTTTACACCGCCGCCCACCTTTGTCTTTGGGAGGAAGCTTGGAAACACGTATAGTTTGCGTGATGGCGCAGTAGTTAGCGTGATGGCTGCGCTGATGGTGCGGGGAGTGGCGCGGCGACGGCGGGAAGTTCGTCGAAGGTCCAAATGGGGATAGGTCAGGGCCGGCTCTCGAAACTTCGCATTAAGATAAGAAACGATCGCACGAAAAGAAAAAGCTGGGTAATTTATGTCCGCGCCTTTAATTCATTCCAGACACTCAACTCACAAAACTAACGAAAACCCGAGGCGCTGTATAGGCAATTCTGTCGTCACAGAATGCGGTCCCTGAGGAAGCTAGAAAAGGAAATGAGACACTGGGACATGTGGAAGTCAAATCGCATCGGCCAGCTCTTGTCAGCGACCTTTAACAATAATACATTGACTACAGCGCGTAGGCGAGCCTCTCCGCGGGCTAAGCGTAGGTGAGATTGTCGAAACGACGATGTTCCCTATTGCATGCAGTTTATCAAAAAAACACATCCCGGATTACACACCCCTATAGCCAATGCAGCTAACGCTGCTAATTTCGAAAAAGCCGAGCTCATTACTGGCGCACGCCCACGGTCAACCTACACGCGCCTGATTAGTGCCCGGTCTTACACTGACGCTTCTCTCCACAAGAAGCGTTATTACGTACACCAGCGTGTTTTTTATGTGAACTCTTGGCCCTTATAAACTGGTTAAACACTTATTACCCGACGCGTTGACAAGGTGTCGGTTTTCTCTTGCGAGTCTTAAGTCGTTCTCATCCCAAGTGAAAGCGGACGCCTCGATTTAGTTTTTATCTGCTCAGGTCAACCGCTGACCATTAAGCATTCAATAAAAGGAAGCCCGAGTACCAGAAGAGACTCCAGAAATGGTAAAAAGAGCAAATTTGTGGCCTGTTGAAAGGGCCCGTCAGGGGACGGATGAAGAAACAAAACACACACACAAATGAAAGCGCGAGACGTCGGGCTACGGTCTCCGCTTTTGCTCCCCAAATGCAAGAGAAAAAATGAGATATTAGAAGAATCCTTCAGCGCCTACATATGCGCAATTCACAAATGAAAAAAAAAAAAAAAGTTATCAGAAAAAAAAAACAAGAAGAGAAGGGTGCACGAGCGGTGTCGTCTTAATGAAGACGCCGTCTCCACACATTTCTTTCATTTTCTTTTTTTAATATATCCGTGTCACTACTTTGCCTTCCTTTCAGGACACTGCGACTGCGCGAGAAAATGAAGGCAGAGCCCGAGCGGGAAGAGAAACATTATCGTGTTCGGGCTCACGAATATGACCCCCGCTTCTCTCCATGAAGGCGGAGAAGAACGAGATAAGAGCCGGCAGGCAGTGGGAGTCGATAAGAGGCTGCAGTGCTCAGTCCTTGGAAGCGACACGAGGCCCGAAACCAAGGCGCCCAGGGGAATTTGCTTACTTGTTTCTCCTTCTTTCTTCGTCTTATACACTCGGGAAGAAAAGAAAGAGTGCGGCGACCAAAATGGGGCCGCTCCACCCGTGGCAGAGACTACTACGTCTCGTCGGGGGTGGCACATTATACGCAATCTCGGGTTTCCTTTTGCCGTACACGGGCGTACTGACGCGTCGCTTAGGCGAAACGCGACCACTTGGGGCCGTAAGAGAACTTCAGCGCAGTCTCTGATGTGGACTCTATCTATATACGTATACCGCGCCGTCTCCACCGGCAAGGACTGCGGATATATAACGGGGACAAAGCGGAATTAACTTCCCTGTCTCCTCCGTCCGGCAGATGTCCTTGCGAAACACTAATCTACACTGGAAGACCCGTCCTGCAGCCGAACTAGAAGCGACCCGTCGGCGCGGTTACCGTATACGTGTTCTCATCAGGGAAAGTACAGAAACAAAACAGACGCTCCGAACAACTATCTGACAACAACGCCGCCATTTCAGTCCCGAAAACGATAACGACATCTAAAGGACAGGATTCCGCCCTGTGCTCCTTTTTTTCTCTGTGTTTGCTGTTGTCGTTATAGTATTTTTTTTTCCCCCGTTGGTTGCTCTGAGTGGACTCGTAACGCTGACGCGGTTAGAAACTGCACTAAGGGAATTGCATCAGCTTTAAATGCAGCTTCCATTAGTGGAAAAGGCATTCAAAAAAGAATAAATAAAAAGAGAATTAACGGAAACTGCAACACAAAGGAAACACGATTTCAATGAACAGAAACGCTAACAAGACGAAAGCCAGAATTATGGAAATTTTATGCGAGCCAAAGGCGCAGCTATGCTAGCGAGACAAAATAAAAGCAGCTGCGAAATAGGAAGGCATTTGCAAACGAACGTGAGGAATTGATTAGAAGCCGGCACAGCGATTGCCATCGGGGCCCTTTAGAGGAGGTCAAGATAAGCGAAGAGTTATGAAGAGGACATGAAGTCGAGGAGAAAGTTTTGCAAATTACAAACAAGGCGACCTCAGTTCGGATAAGGAGTACTACAGATTCAATAGTCCCTCCCCTCTCTTCCATGTTCATTTCGCCTTCTTTCATCCAGTACCCGCGGCCAAACACCGATGCTTAGATTCAATCGCGTAATAAGAGGCTTGAGGAAGAGCAAACATGTGATGTGCCTGCCGGCAGCAACAGAAAGCCGATCAAGGAACTGCGAGAAAAACTATACAGAATGAACGGCAGAACAAAGGCATCGGAGGTGTACATATACTGGGAGTGTGTTCGTTAAATTGGTAAAACCAGCCTGCAACAAAGGCGTGCTGTTGCTCGAGCGAGAACAACTCATGAGGAATTCATTCGGCCAGCGGCGTTGTTGCACTGAAGGAGACGGCCGCTGCTTCGCCCGCCTCCCTCCCATCGTTTGCCACTGGAACAGCCGATCCTGTACCTTTCAGCAAAACGAAGACGTTAAGCAGCAAATATCCTTTCTTCCACTTTAGCCCCTGCCCTCTAACGCCCCTACTCTGAAGAAATAAACGTAAGCGAGAATAAAAAACAAAGAAGAAACAGAGGAAACAATACGCGTATAAGAAGACGGTACGCCACTTGGGAGCGCTCCAAGCCCGAGCGAAACAACGGAGTTACGCTTCCAAAATGACCGTGCACGAAGCCCTACGTAAGAAAAAAAGGAAACGATGAGAGCCGTAGAAAAACGCAGAAGCAAGGAAAGAATCGTACGCGGCTGTAGCGGAGAAGCCGACAAGTCCGGCAAAGTGGAAATGGCCGCAAAATCCATCGCAGACACCGCGCGGTGGTTCCCGGCCAGCATGGTCGTTTTGTGACGACGGCGGAGAGGAAGGAATGGGTGGCGGCTGGTAACGGGCCTCGAAGAAAAAAGTTCCACCTCCAATCGCCCGCAGTGCAGCCGGCCGAAGTGCTTTCCACCTCCTCCTCCTCCAACACGATGCGATTGCTTCGCGGGAGACGAAAAAGCAGCCAGTTGGAGGAGTTGGTCTTCTTCTTCGTCCATCTGCGCGATGGCTTTCAACGGCACGGAGGCGCTCCCAAAAGGAGGCTGTACGTAGTAATGCGTACAGCCGGCCGCTGGCACTGGCCGCGTCGTTTAAAACAATGCCGCCTTTTCCGTGTCCACCGGAGACCCTTGAAAGAGCACTGCGAGCCCCGCTGAACACAGGCTGCGCGGTCAGTGGCCGCAGATGTTGCGCAATACCGAGGAGGAACGGCACGATGGGGCGATGAAAACGCTCCGCAGAGACGATTCAAGGAGGCCGGTTAGTGTGGGAAGAAAGGGAGGAGTTGGAAAGGGGGGGAGGGGGAGGGAGGGGGGCATCACTGCTTTTTTTTTTGTGTGTGAGTGTGTGTGTGTGTGTGTGTGGTCGGTGAGGTGGGAAGAAGACATCCTGTCTTCCATCGCCCAACAGCCTCACATTCTGCTTATGCTTCAGTTTCGCCCCGCGGGCCGCTGATGATTACATAAGTAAAGAAACAACGATACAGCAAACAAAGCACAAAAGAAAGCCCGCAATAGCAGTCTTCTTGGGCACCGTTCCAGCAAGATGCTTCCAGCGGCAGCGGCAGGCTAACGTAAGTGTGTGGAGAGAGTCACACTTATGGCTCCGGAGGATTACAAAGAAGTGCTGCGACGGCTGCAATATATATATATATATATATATATATATATATATATATATATATATATATATATATATATATATATATATATATATATATATATATATATATATATATATATAGTGAAAGGGGGTTTTTACTGTGCTTTAACAGGGATAATAGCCCTGTCGAAGTTTCACGGCGAACCACACAAGAACACAGCCAGTCTCAGTCTCCACAAGCGAGCACGAGCAGCGCAGCGGCACTTCGTCGTCCTTATCCTCGTCTCTGTGATATTCTCGCCTACTTATTCCTCGTCTTCGTATATCCTCGTGTAGTTCACTACAATATATGGTATATATATATATATATATATTCATTTCACTCTTCGGTTGCGCAGTGAGGTACACGTGGCTAGAATAAACCTAAAGTTGATCTTTTTTTTTTGTCTCCAAACACGCGCTAAAAATGCGCGACACAAGTACACGCGGTGCTTTTTTGTTGTTGTTCATTCAATTCCCCGCTGCGTTTGTATAATCAAGTCAGTACTTAAAGTCTGGCTCCATCAGAGAGGGGTCTCTAGTGATTCGAGCACAGACAGAAATGAAAATGAAGAGGGTGAGAGAGAAAGCGGCTGGTGTCTGCTTCAGACACATTTGTATCAAAAGGGCAAAAATTATTCTTCCCCGTCTCGAGTTATAGAAAACATGTTAACGGTCACCACTGCGAAATTGGCCAAATAATGAAGAGGAAATGTTCTGGCAACCACTGACAAGAACAAATGATGACAGCATGCTTCGTATTCAAGCAGTACTTATACATTGGAGCGCGGGGCGGAGTATGTACGCTGCAGCAGGGGATGAGCGTTGGCAGTCGGAAGAAAATGGCTTTTCAACAGCGCCCGATTCACGGTCTGTCGACAGCATGAAAACAAAATGAAAAGACCAAAAGGCCATTTGCTTACATAACGAAAGCTACAAGAAATGTGCGCTCATAGTTTCGTCACAATCACTTGCGCGCATCTAGCAGCATTGCTACTGCACCAGGAAGTAAAAAAAAAAAAATTATTTTCTCACCCTCATTACACAGCGGAAAAATGTAAAAGATTGTAACAGCGCTCTCATTCAATGCACGCCACTGCACCCATGCATCGTCCAGGTCCGGCCCCCTCGATGACACTACACGCATCACATTCCCTAGAACACGCCCAAGTGGATCGCATTTTCGCGGTCATGTAGATGAACTGACAGGAGGAAAAGAAAGGGGGGGGGGGGGGGGTGCTGTTTGGTAACTACAAGTAACGGCAACGCCGGTGGCCACACTGAATTAGCACCGCACAAACTGCAACCGCCGTAATCAGCTAGCAGGCGGAAATAATACATTAACACAAGGAGAATAGGCTATAAGCCACAGAGCGTCGGAAAGCAGCTGAGCATGCCACTTTACCCACAATTCAGTACGTATGTGTGCACCTACACGCCTTTTGTATTTTCGCCCTTTAGTACTCGCAAAGAAAGTTCAATTTCGTCTCTGCATCGTTTCTCGGAAGAGGAAAGAAAAGAAAACAAATAAAGAAAAGAATCCAAAAGACCCCCCCCCCCCCAAAAAAAAAAAAAAAAAAAAAAAAAGATGTCGCTCAGCGCCCACGCCACGCGCGGACATTTGATCTGGACGTTCCATTATGAAGACGTGTACGGACGCCGCTGCTGCTCTTCACCAAAGGCTGTGCGCGGCGCGGCCAAAGTGATGAAATTCGAGAAAGCCGCGCGCGGGCAAACTTCGTCACCTCCTCGGTCCATCGTCGTCTCCTGGCGTCTGGCTGGTTCGTTTATTCGCCCAAGGCGAAGCAGTCACCGCGACGCAAAGCACCCACATATAGCACGGAATTACGTGACCTACAAGATATTTGAGGCGCACAAGGCTCCCGGGAAGCGGGAATATAGAGCGCCAAGAAAGAACGCGGCAAAGTGAAAAGTTTCCGAGAAAAGAAGAGAATAACACCGCGGGGCTGCGTACGGAGCAGGCGCGACTTGTCGGCCGGCGTGGGCGGGGAAATTGAGAAGCCCAGATAGTGCCAACACTGCGAAAAAAAAAAAAAAATAGAGAGAATCCAGAAACGAAGGAAAGGCAGAGAGAAAGACAGAGAGACCTGCGCCATATTCGACACTGGATATCCTGTTTGCTAAGGAATGGAGTTTCGAAAGCACGGCACGAGGCAAATTTCTTCTAGCTCTTGCTGAATGAACACATTGCAAAGAGAAAAGGAAACAAGTAAAGAAACAATGAAACACAATGAAGTCGCTGCCGAAAGAGTGAAAAAAAAAATAATAAAAGGGGGGGGGGGGAGGGGGTCGCTGTCCTGTATACTATATTTGCTTGATGCCCGAGGATGCGCCGCGCTAGGACGGGCTTCAGAAAAACAACGTGGAACTCAAACGTCTGATCACAAGAGAAACCCGAGTAAGGCAGTGGATAAAACAAAAAGAAAACTGCTGCAAAAAGTCGTTCAAACAAAGCAAGTCGAGGACGAGCGCTGTTTACTCCGCAATGACAGGAGACCTCCCCGCCTCCTCGCCGGCGACATCGCCACCTCCAGGTCACGTCGCCGGTGTCTCAGAAAGGTGGCGCCAGACGCCTGGGACGACGCAGATACGAGGAACGGATATCGAGGAGCCCACATTCCATCTGCCGTCATTGTGATTGCAACCCCTCTTGCTGCTGTTTGTGCCGTCTGATCGTTTTGAATTCCGTGGACAAGCGCAGCAAAGTTGTTTTCTTTTTCGTCTTCACTGCTCGAGCGGAAACATTTTCATAAGAGTGACACAACCTCAACGACCGAAAGCGCAAGAGAGTTAATTTTAGCCCGATACGGCGACTTCACGCCCCTGACTTCGCGATGAAATTTATCTTTTTTTTTTCCCCTATCACCTCACGAGTAGCTTAATTTATTCTTTTAAGTAGGCAGCAATATTACTGACCCGCGAACGCGCCTTCACTACATCTGAAGTTTTAAATAAATTTACAAAAACGAAGCGTCCCGCAAGAGCACTATTCCGTTATTGTTCTTTTTTTTTTTTTTTTTTTTTCTGAGTTCCCGGTTATAACGCGTAAAAGTAATGCGTGATTCACGCCGCCTCTGCCGGGGTTTACGCATGAAAGGGCAGGAAACAAACAAACAATCAAATAAGAAAGAAGAGTACAGGGCAACGTTGCATACACGGCGGTAGTGTTTTACGTCAATACACGCTACTGCCCACCACCAGTTATGCAGGACAGAGTGCGCAAGCCGATTCGAATAGTCCGAGGATCCCTGCCGAAGCGAAATCTGCGCGACCACGAGGCAGCAGTGAAAGTTGCAAACAAGAGTTGAAGTCGGAAGACAGTGCCAAATGCGAAAAGGCCGGAAACGACGATAATCGTTTCCTGCACGTTTTCGCCAAAAAGGAAGCGGAGCTTGCGCGCGTGAACCCTTTGTTGCATGCTGTCCACTACAGTGGACAAATATCCGAGATTTTTAGATCACGTTTTGTGCACTAGAGATAAGTGAATACTGGTAACAACAGTGGGCAAAAAAATGCTTTGTTTCCGCCACATTAGATGGCGCCGCGTTATCGCGAATTTTTGAAAACTTAGTTTCAACGACGGCTGGGTCCTGCTCGGACGGATAAGTGACGCCGATCTCCAGCATTTTACTGATAACCCGCCTGTACCTATAATTTGGGGCATATAATTATATAGAGGCGATACAAGAGGCACTCTGAGACAAGCGCTGTAAATACTGTGGCTGAGTAGAGCGAAGATAATTTTTCGTAACAACTTTTATAAAATGTGCAGTACAGTGGACACCATGCATGGCGCCATATAACGTCCTACGCATAGGTTCTTATATTTCCAAATTTTGTAATAATCTATTACTCAATAGGATGCAGCGGACTAGAGAGAAGAAATCATTAACTGATACCAAAATCAACAAAATGTTTGACGATCTTTTCTCACAAGCTTGGCGGCTGTCAACATAAGGCTTTTTCACCACCGTCGCACGGTAGAGTGCGCCATTTCACTTTGCTATTTCTGGCTATCCATGGCAACCGGGCTAATAAAAGCCGAATCAATGGCCACAGCTGATGAATGCGATGCTTCTGTGCACGTAAAAGCAACTTCTGCCGCAGTGAAACTACGGGCACCTGTGAAATAAAGCAATCTTTCCGACGATGTGCATGTCATCTGTGTCAGTCGTTTTTCCCGTCAGCGGGCATATACTGCTCTGAGATGTAAGACGAGCGACTGCAAGAGCAAGACCACGTATCTCTACAGAAGGTGCAGTGCGCGTTGATGGCAAACGTGACTTTTTTGTTGTTGTTTTTTTTTTTGCCTGTTTTATAATTCAGAGTAACACCGCATCTTGCCTTTTATATTCGAGCCTATACTTGTGTTCAGCAACAAACACTGAATAAAAAAAACAAAAAAAAAAACGTTACCCTGAACGTCCACCCCCAGAGCTCGGGGCATGGTGTACACTGCAGATGGACATTCTCTATATTATGGAACAAACTTTTTAAAGGTGCAAACATCCTTAATTAGTGTTTTCTGGATTTTCACAAAGGCAGAAAATTTAAAAAAATGCCGTTTTCATCTTGCAGCAAAGGATTAATATATTGGCTTGGTTTGGTTTCTGGGGTTTAACGTCCCAAAGCGATCGCTATGAGAGACGCCGTAGTGGAGGACTCCGGAAATCTCGACCACCTGGGGATCTTTAACTGACATCGCACAGCACACGGACGCCACTCCGTTTCGCCTCCAACGAAACGCAGCCGCCGAGGCCGGGATTCGATCCCGCTTCCTTGGGCACAGTAGTCGAGCGCCGTAACCGCTGCGCCACCCCGGCGGGGCGATATTGGCGGCCGATTTAAACCAACCAGTGAGCTGTCAAAAACACTCTCTCCAGTAATGTATCAGAAGTCATTCGTAGCTATGAAGCCGCTCTGAGGGCCGTATAGAATGTGTAGGCCCTAGTTCAGTTAGTTTGGCACCACTGGTGAACGCTCGTACACGGGAGAAAACAAATAGCTGCATTCGATGACGCCTCGTATTTGCGCTTCAAACCCCAGCACAGCACTAAAAGAAAAGGAAAGAGGGCGCAACTCCTGCAGCTCCGAGAAAGAAACTTGTATTTTCCCTTTTAGCTGTTTTTTTATTATTAATCTGAGAACAGTAAATGGGGTGTCAGCTCCAAATATATACATTTATTTACCGTGGCCTCGCAGCTTCGCGTCGCCCGCAGTGCACTCAAATCACCTTGAAAAATTAAAAGGAACAACACTGTTGACATTTAACTCAACCGTGGAACGAGGACAGCTGCCACCATCAAGCTGCTCTGCGGAGATCGGAGTAATTGAGCCAAGCTGTCACTCACTTGTCGACATCCAGGCGACGCTCCGAAATTTCGGATTTCAGCTAAGTGACCGTCATATTTGATATTTGTTTCCCTTGGCCGGAAAGAAATATAGAAGCCATCGAACGTATATTAGTACTTGGTGACATTCAGCTCAGCTTTCGCTAATCAAATCAACCACGTTTCACTACGCGGTGCCCGACCCGATCATGCATCTAGAAAATAAATGTGGTGAAGGAGATTAAAGAGGACCGAACTGTCCATTACCTTCACACTTCAATTAGAGGGACGGCGGTAAAAGGGAGATCTTAGCGACAAACAAAACGAAAACTGCCACAGAGGGAAACAAACACACACAAAAGTAAAAAGCGACAGCGACGAAAACGCATGAGCGCCCAACGATTCCTCGTCCCGAATCAGTGCGCCGTGGAGGAGGCAGTTGATTAAATGACCCGCAGGGAAATGCCAATGTCCATGACAGCGATAGGAACCTCGCGAGCTATACAAAGCAATTTGATTAACACGCTTCATAAGGGACCCGGCAGGGTCTGCGCGTCCCATCGCAAGGGCCATCTAATGACGTTAAAGCTGAAAAATCGCTGTCTATTCTCATCAGGGCATTGGGAGCGGTACTCACCCCTCTTATTATGGAAGGCCCCAATAAGAAAGACAAAGGGAGGAGCACTTAAAATGTCACATACACACCCCGTATGCGAGCGCCGACAGTGCCACTTACCGGCGGGTCCGCGAAGTGAGCGTGAAACATAAGTTCCAAGACTGAAATCGTATAGTCATATACCACTGATCTTCACGCCAGAGTATAAAAACACAGGGACGACTCGCACCAAGTGCAGCATAAAAGCACAGCATTGGGCGTGAATAATCCGTCAGCACATTTTATTTCGCAGTCACACAGGCTCTGCTTCACTCGTATGTTATCTCAGGGAGGACGCCTCTCCGAGTCGACGTCGTAACCGCGTGCAGTCTTACATGGCGCGCACACACACACGGACGCACGCACACACACACGCACTCACTCACTCACTCACTCACTCACTCACTCACTCACTCACTCACTCACTCACTCACTCACTCACTCACTCACTCACACACACACACACACACACACACACACACACACACACACACACACACACACACACACACACACACACACACACACACACACACACACACACACACACACACACACACACACACACACACACACACACACACACACACACACACACACACACACACACACACACACACACACACACACACACACACACACACACACACACACACACACACACACACACACACACACACACACACACACACACACACACACACACACACACACACACACACACACACACACACACACACACACACACACACACACACACACACACACACACACACACGCACACGCACACACAAACAAACAAACAAATGAAAAAAAAAACGATGAGGAAACCCTGCCATCATGCTACAGCGCGGAAACCAAGCATGCTTGCAGTCCGTAAACCGGGCCACGCGGCAACACCGCCCACGGCACGTTCATCGGGTAGATTGCGGGACGCCAAGGTACATATTTGTGGGACACGCGGCTTCTTATTGAGTAGGCAAGATCAGCAGACCAAACGCAGTGCCGCTCTATTCAAGCACGAAATTGCGACCGCATACACCGAAGCTTTTGGGGCTCACCGGCTTCCTGCGACGCAATGCCGAAGAAGGAGAAGAATAGAAAGAATGCAGCTGCAAGAAATGAGGACTGTAGCAAACTGAGAGGCCGGCAGGCGGTATGGAAAGAGAAAGAAAAAAGTAAAACCCACGGAAGTCACATAAATGCCAGCCCCCTTCCACTCCGTCTACAACATCCCGTTCACCGCACTACATGTCCACAGAAGGAAAACACGAGCGTAAAGCGGGCTGCAATGGTCCTTTCGCGGCGTCCAATCAAGCGCGCATGCAATCAGGACTCCACTCCCGCCGCCAAGCGGTCACAACACAAAAGCACGCATCTAAAGCTGAGGCGGCGGGCTTCCACGCTTTATACGGCTTCCCCAATCCGGTTCCCCAAAATAGGCGCGCCGCGGAAAAGAAGGGGCAGAGAAAAAGGGGGAAAAGATATCGAAAGCCTTCCTTTGTTTCCATCCGAGCTTTGTCACTTTCTCATAAGTTTTCCCTCGTTTTTTTTTTTTTTCTTCTTTTCTCATCTGCGAGCCTCTCGTTCAATGCGGGAAACTAGCAGCAACGGGGACAGGCGATGCAGGCAAACTGCGCACTGTCGCCGGCAGCGCCGGCCGAGAGTGGGCAAACAAGTACGCTCGCCGCGCAGAGCTGCAGCCAGAGCCCACTGGATGTGCCGGCCGCCGACACGACAAGCGACGCCCCACGCGCCCTCCCGCCCGTACTGGTGACACGAAGGGCCGCGGTTGTTTCGCCCTCGTTGGACCCCGCGATCTTTCCCCATATGAAGCTGGACGGCGCGGGTAGCGGTGATCGGGAGAAAGGCATTGGAGAGAACAGCCACAAGAACGAGGAGAAACGGGGGAGGGCAGGAATGAAACCGCCAGATGTGTCTTCTCGAAAAGAAAAACAAAAAGAAAAGAAGTCACCTCACACTGCCTTCCCTATATCGTTGGTCGCAGCCACCCACGGTCGGCCGGCCGGCCAGTCAGCGTAAAGAGTGCTGTCGAGTCCCGTGTGCCCTGCCAGGCGAGCGGCTCGCCAGCAGGTTTAGCCACCGTGGCTGTTGCTCCTGTCACTGACTCCAGCCACATGCAACCTCTTGTCGAGTGCATTTTAGTTTTGTCCTTTTCCGTGCCTTGTTCTTTCGGATTCAATTGTGACGCTTTTTCTTCATTCTATCCCTCTCCCGCAAGCTCTGCTGGCGTTTCTCTGACCGGATTGTGTTTGGCTAGAGTATACAGTGCGCACTCGGTCTTTTTTCTTGGCGCCTGTACCGCCCTGACAAACGACACCGTGTGGCGACGGGAGAAAAATACAAAGGAGGACAACTACCATTGAGACAGGAAAACATAATGGATTTTTCGCGTGTGTGTGTGTGTGTGTGTGTGTGTGCGCGTGTGCTGGTTTGGTTTGGTTTGTAGGGTTTAACGTCACAAAGCAACTCAGGCTATGAGAGACGCCGTAGTGGAGGACTCCGGTAATTTCGACCACCTGGGGTTCTTTAACGTGCACTGACATCGTACAGCACACGGGCGCCTTGCTTTTCGCCTCCATCGAAAAGCTGCCGCCGAGGCCGGGATTCGATCCCGCGTCCTTGGGAACAGTAGTCGAGCGCCGTAACCACTGCGCCACCCCGGCGGGGTGTGTGCGTGCGTGTGCGTGTGTGTGTGTGTGTGTGTGTGTGTGTGTGTGTGTGTGTGTGTGTGTGTGTGTGTGTGTGTGTGTGTGTGTGTGTGTGTGTGTGTGTGTGTGTGTGTGTGTGTGTGTGTGTGTGTGTGTGTGTGTGTGTGTGTGTGTGTGTGTGTGTGTGTGTGTGTGTGTGTGTGTGCGCGCGCGCGTGTGCGCGCCTGCGTGCGTACGTACGTGTCGATCAATGTGAAATAATAATGCAATCATGGAAATAATTGATTAGTAATGTAAAACAAAGAGCCGTCAGTGGAATGCGAGCTCATGACCTAAGAATTTGGCGTCCGGACCTCTACCGACTGAGCTGCGGCGACGGCCGTTCAATTTTCTACTTTCTTACGTATTTACATTGCGTGTAACCTATCCTCGACAATGTTCACCAGCGCCAGCCTTGTCCACAGGAACGGACGTGGAACGTCCTGTGTACCCGCGAGCGTCCCGTGGAACGAGATCTAACGGGTAGGATGGTAGCTGTGTAATAATCCTATTAAACCGCCCTTGACATCAAGGCTACCAGATTCGAGGCCCTCGTCAGACCAGTCAGCAAACAAATGTATGAAAAATGATGGTCCCTCTATGACAAACATAGGAAGCCTGGAGCCTGACAATCTGTTGGCTTCTTTTGTATGTACCTCATAACGAGTCCGTCATTTTCCCAGGATCTATTTGTTGATGGGAGAAAAAACAAAAAACGCTCGTACCTGCGTGGCGCTAATCACGCGCCAGTGTTGACGATGAATTGAACAAGAAAAAAAAAAAAAACACAGGTGATCGATGGCCCCAACCGACGGAAATGCATAACATTATACCTCCAGTTGTCTCCCACCACGCCGCGGTGGTGCAGTGGTAAGGGCTCTCGACTACTGTACCAAAGGACCCGGGATTGTATCCCGGCCGCTGCGGTCACTTTTCGATAGAGGCGAAACGGAGTTGCGTCCGTGTGTTGTGCGCTGTCAGTGCACGTAAAAGGACCCCACGTGGTCGAAACTTCAAGAGCCCTTCACTACGGCGTCGCTTATAGTCTGAGGCGCTTTGGGACGTTAAGCCCCATAATCCCTAATCCCTCATTTTCCTTCCCATTACCCGACATATCAATCTGATCCGCTCTCTGAAAACGCTGCTGTTCGGCTCACCGGGCTCTCTGCAAGCCGTTCTTTGCAGGTCTCACGTCCATGCGACCCACTCATAATCCCCGCACGGCGCCGTTAAACGTTAAGGAAAAGGCATCCGGCGCGTCGCCGTACCACTCTATCTCCGCCTCTCCTCCTCTTGGCTCACTTTCCTCCTCGTGATAACGTTCCACAGTGGCCACTTGTCGAGTTCCTCCCGTTGCAGTCACCCAGCTATGAATCACCTCCTGACTTCTCCCTCTTGTCCCCTAGTAAAAAGAGAATATGCCGTCTTTCCACTTTGCCCTCTACCAACCATGACAGATGGCCAATGGCAGAAGTTTTCCTGAAGGTTCAGAGAGCACAGTTGACTGAAAATGCCGTCATGGTTCTACTACGCAATAATAAATAGTGGGAGGTCAAAGATTTCATGCGGCAATTCTGAGAAAGTAATTCGATTTGACTTGATGAATGTTTTATGTTTAAAGCGAAATCTTCACGGGCTAGCTGAGGCGCATTTCGCGTGCGCCGCAGTTTGACCTTTAGCCGCGTCCCTGTGTGTGCAAAACTGAATTTACGAAACAACCAAATCACACACGACCTCAAACAAAAATTTTCATAAGTATGCATAGGTAAAAAAAATTAAGAATAACAACCACAACAACAAACACAAAAGTGCAGAACATTGAAATGCATATTTTATAGGAATAAAGTGTTTATTATTAGCAGTGGAACCATAATAAAAAAAAAAAAGCGGATTTACATGCGTTGTAAAATGAAGTATCCTTTCGATATTTCCTCTGAGATGTTATTTATGTCAATACTATTTCCTTCCAACATATTAAGGCACTTTATCATGCGGTATTATAGTCTGTGTAGGTCATGATTTGTACGTGGAAAAGGAATTAACCAGTATTCTCTTATAATGAGATAAGGTGATTGTAGTGCTCTTGTAAGATTACACAGCTTTATGAAGCTGTTATTGTTATTTCTGATAGCTTCTTTGTTCTTTACAATCTCACGATGCACACATGAACCGAAAATGAGTTTTCAAGAGGGCTCAAGAAAGCATCGCAGATTTCTCAGGCATTTGCAAGAGTAATGAAACTAACAGTAGCAACAAAGTGAATTCTACCAAAAAATGGCCACGCATATATTAACCATATAAGCAACTAAACTCGAAGCAACAAAAATAAAAAGCCTATTTTGCAGCCGCCGTTACTACACAGCGTGAAATGGTTGTTAAATAAAGGCCCGAAGCGCATTTTGCAGTGTTCATCCAGTGAACCAACGACACCAACGCTTCCAACTGCATACTTGGCGGTAACAACCGGGCCCGTCTCTGCACAGTTTTTGAAGGCATGTCACCTATCTTCACTACAATCAATACCTTAAAGGACATGAAAAAAAAAAGGGGGGGGAGGGGTAGGAACGGGAGGTCATGGCTCCGACTGTAAAACACAGTTCGCGGAATGAAGAGAAAAGGTATTCCTAGCTCTATAACTGTACGCTTCGATGGACGCCAAATGTAACAATTCGCTGTATCGAATTCGCTCCAACATTGAAGACGCCGATATTGGCAATAATGTAAAAAGAAACGCCTATGTTTGTGATGTTAAATAGACAAGTAGTGCAGTATTAGCATCCCTAAAGACGCCATTATTACTCGCCGCAGCGGTTCAGGAACTATATGACGTCCGACTGCCGAGGTTGCGTGTTCGAACCTAGTAGGGGTGACCGCGTTTCTAATGCAGGTGAAGTGGAATCACGCATACGTGCGAGATCTCTGCGAACGTTAAAGAACCGGAGGTGGTCTAAATCAATCCGATGTCTTCCAAAATAGATGGTCTCAAGGTTTCTTCGGCACTTCGAAGCGCGTTTACCGTCGACCACAGCACACATAGCAAGAATGAAAGACTCTCCAGAGCACCCCTCACACCGCTAGGATAAAGAATGTTTAACCGTTTTCCGTACAAATAGTGTACTCAAGCCTCAAGATGGGCAATTCGGTAGTTTTCCGGCACAAAATGTCAGTACCTAATCTGTTACAGAGATGTGCAAAATTTTGTACAAATCACCTTAATCGATAAAGACAGCAACGTTGAAATGTGGCGGCTTATGAAGCAAATAGCTGCCTACGACGACAGCAAACTATCATGTAGCTTAACATCTGCCAAGGCACAGCCTGTGAGAGTTGCAGCGCATTCACAAACATTTCAACAAACACTGCATCCGCAGCTAATGCGCACCAAGATAGCGACTTTATGAAACCAGAGCTGGTTCGCCATTTTTGATCTAAGATAATCTGAAAATTGACGAACATGTAGAATATCTACAGAGGGTGCCTTTTTTTTTACTATCTTGCCTGTTTATGGATTGGCTATTAAGGAAACCCACCCGGTGCTTTCCGCAAAAAATTTTCCTGCCTCGATTAGTCCGAGCAGACCCTAAACTAACTTGGTTAGCTAGTTTTGGAATCCTGAGAAGCGCCGCTAACAGTCATTAATTTCGACTGCACTGCATCAGCTCGCGAGACCTCATTGTCTGCCCCCCCCCCCCCCCCTTTCCAGCTTTTTTTTTTTTTTTTTCCTGTAGTGGTCGTTTCTCACGTACGCTGCCTCTATGAAAAAAAAAAAAAAAAAAAGGACAGCAATCGGTCGCTTGCTGCCATCAGCAGCCATGTTTTCTTGCTACTTTTTAAAACAATTATTTCAAGTCAGCGCGGACAACAGCCAATGAGGGGCACATTAATTAGTCATGCCAAACCTTCCGCCACTTCCGCATGAATTTTAATTGAGCGTTTTCCTTCGCTCAGTAGCTAGCCGCAATAATTAGGAAATGGCGTCCTAATACAGCAGCGATCACGCAACCGCGACGAAACGTATTATAGCAAGAGTTGATGGCTAAACCAAGAGATCTGTGCGAAAGAATAAAGCAGAACAAAAGTTGTCGCAGAACAAAAGTTGTCGCCTTGCCGATTGTATACGCACGAAAGGTTCCAAGAGGGTAGAAATGACCAGCGTGTCCTGAATTGTTTGACCGCAGTCTGGGCGAACTTAAAGAGACGCCCGTTTTTTGTTTTTGTTTTTTAAGCTTCAAATGCGGACGAAACTGAAGCAGGAAACTCCGCATTTACTTTCAAGTGGCATTCGTGAATCAGCATCAAAAATATGCAAGCGCACATGCCGTGCGAAGACTGCCAATTTATTTCAACGCTCGGGTAGGCCTGAAACAGAGCACCGAGATGGGCGAGAACAGGTGCGCGTAGGCACGGCACAAATTCATCCCAAAATGCTCGCCCAGCCCTATATTCACCCCGCGAAATGTTGGCAAAGTGAGAATATATCACTTATGCCGCTGCTAATCTGCGCATAGCACTGCCGCTAAATGCGTAAACGTCAGTTTGTTCTAAACTGGATGCACCACCCCCGCATGAAAACTCGGCTCAACGCAACGAATTTAATTTGGGCCGAACAACTATGCCGCACGCACCCACGCCAACCGGCGCTCTTGAATGCATGTAGTCAACGAGAGACGAGGTCAGCCCTTTATCCAAATTACACATTCCCTGCGACCATGCGGGCAACCTCGCGAGAATCTTATAACCCCGCGTCGCCGCACAGCAATGGAGGCCGGCGGCAAAGCCTAACGCCGCCAACACCCCCTCCCCCCCTCCCCCCCCTCCCACACACACACTCCGGGATAAATTACCTAAACTCGCAAGGTTTCGTGCCCCGAGAGGAACACAGTTTCGAGGGAAAACAGGAAGGGAGGATTGGGGAAGGCAACAACGAAGTCGGGCCGCGTGCACTGACTCACACCATACTCGACTCAGAACAACAATGAACAGAGCGTCTAGGGACAGAGTAAGAAAGCTAATAGGGAAGCTGAGGCGCTAGAAGTAGATGGGAGGAGCTGAGAAGGGGGAGGGGGGGGGGGGGGGGGTTACTAGTGGGTTACTCCTGACGCGGCAGCCCAGAAGGCGCCAGCGCGCAGACTATGGCGCGGTGGCAGCCGCGATTTCTCTTTGGGAGCGCGTTCTTAATTACACTGTTCTCGCGTAATTAGGTAGCTGGCTGGCTGTAGGGCCGGTCGACCGACCAGCCGGCGACACAGCGAGGGAGCAAACAAGCAGCACGGGTGGAGGCCCGCGCTGGTCTCTGGATGGCATCGATCGGGCAAGGCGGGCGCCTGGTGCGGCTGCATACGGGGAACTCGGCAAAAGCCTGTTGTATGTTTCGGCCAGCACACACGAGGCCAAGGCTACCCGTTTTGCGTTGGTTTCTCTTAACATTGCTCCGTCGTAACTTCTATGTGGCTGGAGCACGCGCGCCAGCCAGAAAGCGGTGCGCGAGCAGGGCGAAGCCAACGAGAAACGTTAGAGCGAATTCAAGCCCACATCTCCCACGGACTTCCTCGTCGAAGAACAAAGTGAACGCGCAAGCCTTTGAGTACCTGGGACTAAGTTAATGCAGGTAAAATTCTTCCGGTTGAGAAACTTCGGTCACACTGAACGATTTTAGCTTTTCCTATTCAAGATACAAGCACCGGCGGAACGGTAGACTAAAACGCCCTGCCTGTCTCGTTATGAGAGAGAGTACTTTTTCTCATGGAAGCTTGTTTCTCGCGTGATCCGAATCAATGAGAATTAGTACGCATTACCAGAAATAAAATCTACGGCATACAGGAATGCAGCCAGCAGCACACACTCTGCTTACAAGAGCAGTCCTCACACGGACAGTAGCTACCCACTCGCGTGCACTTACTCGCTGACTCGATCTTCACGGCACAGTCGTGCGCGATGCCAAAAGTATCAGGGTAAGAAAGAGAAGAACAAAAAAAAAAAAGCGCCCAATAAAGTCGAGTGAGCGAAACGTGACGGCGCGACAGGCGGGCGCAAGTATAAGTGCAGGAGGCGCGGTATTCGGATCCATGCACGGCGCCCATATACAACTCCCATCCAGAAATCCCTGCCTCGGCCGCCAATGATTTCTCCCAGCGTGAGAGGGCCGCCGCATATGACGGTGGCTCGAGCGTGCGCACGAAGGAGCGAAGGCGCCGTGACCGATGGTGGGCTCTCTCGCACCAGCATCCCGCGGCACCTTCGTTCCCTCCCGCATATACGGCTAATCTCGAGGCGAGTTTGCTCAGGGTGAGAGAAACGGAGTCCACCAGCGACGGCGAAGCCCGTGACAGTGATCGAAGGGGATCAGCGACGGCCGGAGCTCGCGGGACACGTTTACGACAGCCATAGGCGCCGACGTGCGCCGCATGCGACGGTCGCCCCCGGCGGCGGTGGATCGCAGTCGTCGCTTTGATCAACGGCTGCCGGGATCACTCCCCCTCTGCACTCGAGTATCATCCCGGCACGCTGCGAATACACCCCGGCAGCACTGGCAACAGAGAGAGAGAGGAAGGGAGGGGGAACTCGCACGGATGTCCGGTAGCTGTCGCCGCGCGACTGCGGGATGTTATGGAGCAGCATGGAGTGTGTCTGGTATTGCCAATGAACACGGTAATGCTGGGCAGTGAATTCCTTGACATGTCGCTCGGACGCCTCGGGAAGTTTACTTACTTTCTTCACGGGGAAGTAAGTATACAGAATTTGCGGCGATAATAGTAGCGAGTGAAGTATCACTTTTCATTGCGACATATACAGCTATGTTGCGCGTCCCAGCCAAACCGCCTGGGGTGTAGTTTAACGTGAGAGCAGAAATAAAAAGTTGCGTCCGCAGTGAATAAAACTTCGGCTCGAGTCGTTGCTCTGACGCTGCTAACAGGGACGAGGCCTTTGGGAGGAATGATACACTTCGCTGGTCAAAGTAAAGAGTTTGACAAGCTGTGCAAGTAATCCGCTACGAATCTAAAATGCAATGCAACATGTAACCGACTAGCAAGACGTTTCACTAACACATAACCTTTATTTGACTCGGAATCAGTGCAGGGGAGAATGGTGCCCACCGCTGGCAAAGACGATTAATAGTTCGCACTCGCAAATTTTCAGAGCCAAAAATAAAAAGAATGCGTCTCACAATGAAGCTTTCCAACACAATCCTGCTTGGCTCATGCACAGCCGAAGAGGCGCCGGTCATTCGTAGAGTGTACGGCATATGTCGGAAGTTTAAAAGCCACAGGCTCCGCCAGTGATGCTCCCAGGATGGCTCATAATGAACTCGAAGGTTAGCAGATCTTTCCTTTTTGATTACTTCGAAGCTTCCGAATTGCGAAGGGTCTAATGGATGAACATGCAGCCCGTTCAATAGAGTGGCATTCAAACAATCGACAAAACTTATACAATAAATTTGCTAAAAAGCGGTGACTTTCTATTCTTGGCGTGCTTGGCTTGCTGTGCATCCGCGCGCTTCCTAAACGTCTGCTCTCGCGTTCGCCTTGAGTACACACAGCGCATTAAGATGATGAGCGGACGAGCTACAGCCAGCAAACAAAAAAGCCAGCGATGGAGAGCGGAACACGAAGAAGGCCTTACGAGCGTCCATTTCGAGACGCTACCCGGGTGTCCACATTCAGCCTGATGAGCACAGATCCCCCCTGCCCCCCACGGGGGCGCCATTAGTGAGTTGTGCGAGCTCTCACGCGCCACTACAGCGCAGGGGATTGGCAGCCCGCATTACCTGCGCAGGTACGCAGCCCGGCGACAGCGATCATCGTGACGGTCCAGCTACGCCCCGCTCGTTTCCCGGTCACGTGCTCACGCAGGTCGTCCGAGGTACACGCAAACAACCGAAGGAGGAACGTAGGAAAACAAAGAAAAAGTAGACAAAACACCCGAGGAAAGCCTTACCATGGCACAGCCGCCCGAAACAGTAAAGGGGCAGCGATCGGCGTGTGCGACAACGAAGACGACAGGGTCTCCTCCGGAACGGCCAGATCACGCATCGGCGCCTCGCACGTCTTCACGGGTGCGTCACGCACGGCAGGTCCCGTTTCGTGTCCGAAACTCCAGGAGTGTATACTGGCTACCTACCATATATGGCTCGCGGTAAAGCGTCAGAAGAGCTAAGGTTTCCCTGCCCGCTGAACGACGTCACTGTCACGACCTCCCTCCGAGCGTCCGTAACGGCCTTTGCATTGTCACCAAGCCTGAACCAGATTCCTTAACGATCGCTGAAATGATCGTTCGGTACATGAGCGTTATGGCCTGTCCCCACCATGCACTAGCAGCCGCCAACGGATATGTTAATTGCATAACAGAAGTAATTAAATTTATTGCACTGTCTCAACTACAACCACGAAAATTAGGCCAACATCATAACAGGGCAGTCGGAATGTCCAAGAAAGAACTTAAGCTTTCGAAGTTGCCGCTGGAAGAGTGCACCGGACTCCATAAGTATTTATTTAATGGAAATACTAGAATATAAACGCTCTTTTTAAACCATCTGCAACATGACCATCGTTGCTCATTTTTGCAGGCAGCTGGAAGCTCTGGTAATATTAACTGTTGAACAAAGCACTGGGGGACCCGTTGGTCAGACGTTATGCTCAATGAAAACATAACAAAAATACAAGACAAAAATGGTTAGGACAGGCCGCACCCGGCCTGCCCTGTCGTTTTTCTTTTTTTGTCTCGTCTTCTCGTTACGAAACGTCTCCGTTGAGAATACAGTAAAGCTCCGTTATTAGTCATAATAAGCGATAACTGAAGCGTCAGCGCAAGCAAGTCCTACTGCGTTTTGAAATATGACCACTCACTCGGCAATAATTAACCTGTTCTCCCTCCTAGGGGCTCGCCTCGAAGTTCAGGCCAGGTGCCAATAATCGAAAACATCATGTGCGCACTGCTACAGACTGTCTTCACCAATTGCATTTCTATTATTCGGCGCCACAAATCGCAGAAGTTTCGCAGCAACCAATTCATCCGAGTACAGACTCCTATCGATATGGCAAAGTTCTTCACAGCAGATGCGAATTGAAGCAACAAAGCAATCCCTTCAAATGGCGCGTAAAATTTATTCTCCGGACATTTCGCCTGAGCCCGCTTTAAAATCAACCAATGCAAATAAGAATAAAACAGTCGATTCCCGACAATACTAATCCGAAGGGGAGTCCCGCCAAATTCAAACAGATGGCACCCTCCCTAAGAAAATGCATTCGATAATCGACGGAGTCGAAGCGCAAGTTGAAATAAACGGGATTTTCGCATTAAGCGGGTTCTAATTACCGAAACGCGGTAGCCATGCTTTGCTGTTCTCGGTCTTCCAGCTGCGAACACGGTCTGGGTTTCTGCACATACCTTTTCGAGACATCGATCGCGACAAGCAACCGCAGCAAGTCAGCCAGTGCATAGCGGAATGAGCGGAGCATCAGCAAAAAGCGTAACAACAAGTATAAGAGCAGTCGCGAGAACAGCCGCCGTCTTGCCGAGACACGGTTGCACCGAGGGGCGACAGAGCGCAAGCGGGGAAAGGGGCACACGCTCCGGTGCGCCTTCTTCGTTTGTCTTCGGGTGCAATGAGGGAGCAGACCCCAGCGATCAGGTTGAAGCGGCGCAGACACCCCGTCGTCGCTAACCCTGTCGTTCCTCAGTACTGCAGACACACTACTAGCGAACCGGGAAAAACCGACAAGAATAGAGGAGGGGGGGGGGGGGGGGGGGGGGGGGGGGAAGAGAGAGAGAGAAGATGGGGCGATCGAGGGCCAGGGAACGCAATCGTTCAATTCCCGCGCTTATCCAATCCTCGAGGCACCGCGCCTAATCTCGGCGACCTCGCCAGATCGGGCGGAGGTCTTCGTCAGGCGTGAGTGGCACCGGAGCGACGGAGTCGGGGATTAGCCGACGAACCAAGCGGGCAGATCAGAGGTTGTGCCCCCCTACACCACACACGCACGGTAGCCGCCGTACCTGTGCAACGTGCGCTACAGGCGGAACGCTTTGTTTCGCTCCCTAATTAGGATTGAGTGAGCGGTGGGGTAAAACAAACAAAAGGAGGGAAATGGTAAACGGAAGGAAAACGCGGGCTGACCGGCACCCCGGGGGGTGCTTGCAGTCCGTTTGCGCTGACCAAGAACTGCAGCGATGGTGGCCGGCATTAGAAATGCCATACAGCGACAGCTAACGGCGCAATCTGATAAACAGTTTAAACTGGGCTACCTTTATGTTACCCTGGCGAAATGTGTAGCATTTGATGAAAATAGTCGTCATCACAAATACCAAAAGGTTTCATTAAACATTCAGAAGTTTGAGGTTCGCGGAGTTTGAACTAACGACATTAGCGAGTAATGGTGTGCAATTGACCCCACGCACGCGACACGCATCTCTTTGTGGCGCAGTTTATTTCAGTCAATTTCAACTTGTATTCCGAGCTCATGACCGTGCGCCTAAAATAAACTAACACAAGTCCTGAGGTTAGGTTTCGGAATCAAAATGTGAGAAGCGTATTCGCTCGCGCGTTTATATTTTGAAGTTTAATCACCTTTAAGCAACTAGGACTAACTAAAATGAGCTAGAACGGTCTTTGCTCAGAGGTACGGGCTAGTTTCCTTCTCTACGTCTCCCTCCATCCAAGATTCATATTCTATGCTGCAGCAAATACCAAGGGGAGCCGCTTTTTGAACGCGCTAAACTAAGAGCTATGCTTCCAGGAAATTACGCGGCGCGCAGAGTCCACTCTTTGAAATTTGCCCTATTTACTTTGGAGATGTTTCTTCTTTAATAGAGCCCCGTAATAAGCCCGAAGCTAGACGAATCGAATTAGCGACGGAATACTTAGTTTCGCGCACGGTCCAAAATTGTGCACTTCGGCAATTCACTGCAGTGGGGGAGACTTAATTAAATGACACATCCTCCTCGCTTTGTAACTGCACGTAGAACCAAGGTTTCGAAACCGAAGCTACGCACGGTTCGTTAATTCGAACACGCCCAGCTCTCTTCTGTGCGCGCCGTACCCATCTCTAATTAAGAGCGACGAACTTTGAAGAAAAAAAAAAAAGATGAGGTGGCCGATGAAGAGCAGCTAAAGACCGCTGAAAGCTGACAAGTGTCAGCATAAGAATAATGAACCATTGCAGATTCGTTGATTGTCACAGAAAGGGGGCCTAACGGGCCGCGCTGTCCCTTCGGGCCTGTGACATTAAAAGAAAAAAAAAAAAAGCAGCGAAAGTGAGCCTCGTTGTTGGCTCTTCGTACAGCGGTAAAGCAAATACGTGAGATGTGCGCCGTTCCGAGGCATTTAATTCAACATTCTTCGTACAGCGGTAAAGCAAATACGTGAGATGTGCGCCGTTCCGAGGCATTTAATTCAACATTCTTCCCATTATTAAGCAGGAAGATTCTCATTCGTACATCTTCCTTCCAGGACTACGGCAGACTACTTTTTATGATAGTTCAGCGGTAGACGCCTTGCGCGCGGTTGATATGAAATTCCAGGAAAAATGAGTTTTGAAGTATACGTAAACGCAAGTAAGACTTAGAAAGACCGCTCAAAAAAACTGCTGATGCAGGCGCTTCCCTGCCATGCACGTAAAACTCTACCATATAACAACAATAGGACGAAATGACCTGGAAGGAGCCGCGAACTGCGGCTTCACCTTTTAGATGGGTTGTGAGTGGGAAAACGAACCTTCCAGGATCCTTGGGCGATGCAGGCACATTCGTGCGAATATAGGTTAGAGCGGCGCTTTATAGGTATCTACGGGGGCTGGTCTTTCACATACTTGGGTAGCTTACGTCTGAATGTTAATGAGTACTTGTGATAAAATAAAGGTACATATTAAGGAATTAGTGGTTAAGCGCATAGCAACGCTGATTGCATGAGCGAGAATCCGCAAGAGGAGCCGTAGACGGAAGCCTCATGCCCTCAGAGGCGCAGTTTAAGTGTCCCCTCAAAGCTACAGTTGTCTAGGGGACAGACCAAAAGGCACATAAATGCTTGGCGAAGAGTCTGCCCCCTTCTTGCTCCAATTCAGGAGCACAAGGCATTCAAAGCAGAAGACACACACTGAGTGCATTATCATAATGGGTCATAATGGAACGCCTTTATGGTGATGAACGAAAAAGCACAAAAAAAAAATAAGTGAATAGAATGGTTACGCCTGGAGTGACAACAGGTAGCATTATGACTCTCGAAAGCAGAGCCAAATTAGCGCGTTCAAAGTTCATGTATCAGCTAATTCAAGAACAGATAAACATAGACAGTTCGAAGTACCTTAGCTATGATACATCAAGGACCACAAGACATAAGCATTCACAAACACTCACCGAACAATCATTTCGTATTGACTGCTTCAAATTTTCATATTTTCCACGAGCCATAAGGGAATGGAATAGCCTGGATCCATCAGTACTTAACAGTCCTTCACTTGATAGCTTTGTTTCAGTGCTTGTGAATCATTTATAAGAAAACTCATTACAAAAACCAATGCCATTGTTATTTTTCTTTCCCCGGTGTTTGGTCATGTGATCTAGTTATCGTTTCCTGTTTTTATCAAACTGTATAACTAATACGAATATATGCATTTGTAAACCCATTCTCCCTTTTCGCGCTTTATTACCCGTTGTTCAAACTGCTACAAGTTTGCTGCTACCATTAACATGTTGCCGAACCTGGCCCACTCCAATATGCTACATGTACTTGACAATTTTATATGTGCCCTTCCTTCAATAATCCCGAATGGGATTGGCAGCATCTGTAAATAATAATAATAATAATAATAATAATAATAATAATAATAATAATAATAATAATAATAATAATAATAATAATAATAATAATAATAATAATGATGATGATGATGATGATGATGATGATGATGATGATGATAATAATAATAATAATAATAATAATAATAATAATAATAATAATAATAATCTTATTTTTGCAAGATTTCAAACACTTGCTTTCATGAATAATGTACAAAGCAGGATGATGATCATTTAAAAACTGGAAATTCTGTATGTTAGCGTCTGGGTGCCGTTTGCTTCTGGGTGCGTCTGGGTGCGCGAAGGTTTGCTTTACTGAAATGTATGTCGCGCGTTGCAGTTGCGTACTTTGGAGCTCTCCTCGTGGTGAAATGCGAGAGGATTGAAATGCATTTCCAAGTGGCTAACGCTGTCTTTTTGTTTATGACATTCCATACAGTATGCAACCGGTATTTTCTAAACAATGTATCAATATGGCTGAGGTAATGTGCACTGTCTATATCAACCATATAAATTTATTTTGTAGTAAGTATATGCTTTCTATGATTGTTTTAGAAGCTGTGCCCCAAACAAGAAGACAATTAAGTCTTGGCTGGTAATGCACGTCCGAAGTGTTTACCCTGTTCATGATCGCCTTTTTTACGAATGAACACAGCATCAGTTCTCCAGCTCTAATAATAACGCACGAAATCATGCTACGCTCAGGCGAAAGCCATTACAATTTTTTATCGGGTGGTGAGCAAGCTCCGTGAGGTCATTACCAATCGACCCGCGAGATACCCTCACATCAACGTTCATCCTTAAAGGCGCGATGTGCACAACTGCACACAAAGAGACCGCGCGTCTTCTCAAGAGACCCCCCTCCCCCCTCCTCACTAAAGGGATTCCTCGGTTTCAGGCAAGTTGAAGGTCCTTCACATGGTTTGTGGGGTTTAACGTCCCAAAGCAACTCAAGCTATGAGAGACGTTGTAGTGGAGGACTCCGGAAATTTCGACCACCTGGGGTTCTTTAACGTGCACTGACATCGCACAGCACGTAGTAGCGCGTCTCCTCCGTTATCCAAATAACGATAAATAGGAAAATTCAGTTAATTTGGACACCCGCTCACGCTGCCGTCCCTGGTAACGAGGCGGCTCACGAGCTAGCCCGAGCTCTCTACTTCCGGTTAGCCGTCGAGCCCCCCCGAACACTGGGCATACGACGAGCGTCTGCAAAATTACGGCGAAATTATCGACCATTATAAATTGGGACGTAGACTGGTACCCCCGTCAGATGTTAGACTAAATAATAGAGAAGCCGTCGCGTGGAGGCGGCTACAAACTAATACGTTCATGAACCCGGTCTGGGCGTTTCACGCGCTACCAGACCTTAGGTAAAATGATCTCTGCAAACACTGTGGGGCGAGAGGGACCCTCGACCACATAATTTGGGAATGCCCACAATCTCTAGGGATAGGGTAAAATATTACAAGTAGAGAAGCCTGGGATACCCTGCTGCGAAGCGCGGACCCTGCGATCCAGTACCGCACCGTCCATCTGGCGGAAGAGGCCGCAACAAGCCAGAGGCTACCTGCCAGCCTCTAATCCACGGGCGCACGACTCCCCGTTTCCGATGGAATTAAAAGTTGTACAACCAACCTCCGTTATCATGCATGTTGACAAATTTATACATTGCTAATACTATCATTTTTATTTCCCAAATTTCTAACGTCGTGTGCATCTTAGAAATGGAAAGTGTATTCCACTATACCCCCGGCGCTCACCTGACAATTGACAATTGAAGCATTTTGAACACTTCGCACAAAATGTTCAGTAAGACTATAAAAAATACAACCGCTGGCGTTTACGGTTAGAAAACCAAGAATGAGCTATTTTCAGGGTCGGGTGAGCTACTTATGCGGGGAAAAAAAATGTTTGCTTCGAATGGAAAGAACGCGCTGCGCCCGAAAGCGTCAACAATCATCGTGCCGACCAAACAGTAAAAATCTTGCTCACCAAACAAATATTGTTACAAGGAAGCTACCCAGAAGCGGTTACCCCGCTCGTACAGCGGCATCGCCGGCCACGCTCGACTACAAGCAGCGACGCCGCACTATATCATCCGCGGAACATCCGGCCGGACAGAGCCTGACAGAGCTAAGCCAGAGCAGCGCGGAGCGCCGCGAAAACCTCGCCGCGCCAGGCGCCCCGGATAAACACGTCGCGGGCGCGTGAGCCCATGCATCATCTCGAGCGCCACGCTCCAACACGCTGAGGGGCACAGCCGACGGGTTGAGGCCGAAATGGCGGCGCTCCAGCGCGGGTCTTTAGCATCGAACTCAGAACTAAGGAAGCGTTACTGAGCATTGCAGGCATTTTACGGCGAAAACCTTTCTAGGCTCATAGAGCGAAAATTTGTGCGCGGGAGTTGTGCGCGTGACCTGTGCGTCGTGATTGTGCGCTGATGGGTCACTCGCAAATAGCAGACGTGTGAGGA
The DNA here is from genome assembly GCF_055883805.1 of Amblyomma maculatum. NCBI lineage: Eukaryota > Metazoa > Arthropoda > Arachnida > Ixodida > Ixodidae > Amblyomma > Amblyomma maculatum. The sequence continues at coordinate 72,315,356 of NC_139345.1, forward strand.
AGAAGATTAAGAATGAAAAAGATTGATATTGATAGGTAATGAATACAAGTTATAAACAGACATCGACTTAATGACTAATGATAATGACTAATGATGATGATTAATAATGAAGAAAAGTGACTTGCAATGACCGGTATGTCAAACGACGACTTTAAATGACCGAAACTGATTGGAAGAGAGTAAAAATGCTAAGCGATGAGTGCTAATGACTACGACGACTAGGCATGGCTCATTACGAAAACGAAACTAGGCTTTGACGACTAGCCTTTTACCGTTCTCCTTTTAATAGAAACTTAAGAGACCCTCTATTTGTTTTCGCTTCATGACCGGCAACCGCTCCGCTACGTCCATAAAGACGTAACCTGCTCGCTTGGTCGCGTACGTCGCATCCTCCCGAGAAAGACGGATATAAAGAAACGAGCTAGCAAACGAAAGAAGTGGGACAACCAGGCGCGTTGCGCAAAGTGGGCGGGTTGCTGCCCGAAAAAAAAAAAAAAAGAAGAAGAAGAAAATAACAGCATTGTCAACACGTCCGCCTACACCCGCACGTATACGGCGCAGGAGGAGACGCTTGAACATACGCGTACGTACGTATAAATAGCGTGAGCGTCCGGCTCGGGCCAGCGAGCGAGCACGCCCTGGCGGATGCGGCTCCACCCCGGAGGAGCATAGTGTTCGTGTCCGTGCGGCGGCCTCCTCTGGAGCCTGGGCGTTCGCGCGCATTCAATCAGCCGGAAAGGAAGCGTACATAACACGCTCCATTTAGAAACGGCGGCACGCTACGGTGCGCCCCCGCTGCTGCTCCCACTGGCTCAGAAAGTCGAACAAAGTAGAAACGCCACCGACGACAACGGCAGAGACGACGACAACTCAGGGAGAGGGCGAAAGCACCGCCGAAGGCGCTAAACGTGGGACGCGCACGAAAACACGGTCACCGTCGGCGACACTGCTGGGAACACCTATGGCTCCTCTTCCTCCTTTGCTTCTTTGCAGTGTACAGTGCACGCCTTGCAGAGGTCAAGGCAGTCACGACGATGACGAGGCAGAGAGAGAGAGCGACGCAGTGAGACCGACGGGTCACGCATCTGCCGCGAAGCTACATATTTGATGCCGGACGCTGCGCCGTAGATACGCATACACCAATACACCACACGCTTTAGATATGGAGCACGCACGCAACAGCCCGGCTGACGATCAAAAGCAGAACAGCGCGGGGCCTGCTGAGCGGCAAGGACGACGGGGCGCGCCGTCGCGCCTCTTCAATCATTCTCGCGTGAGCGAGAAGTCGTTTTAGGGACTCTGTTTGTTTGTTTTTTCTCCTTTAGTCTTCTTTGACAGCATTTCGCCGGAGCTGATATGTGGCAGCACGTTTAAGGTGAATCGGTGGAATGAGCGTCCTTAACAAAAATTCACGCGGCACCGATTCCCCGGGCCCGCCATTCGCTCCTCTTGCGATGGTCCAAATTGCTCGCAGACCCGTTAGAAATAGATCAAATCCTCTGTTTTCATTCTTTCTGGCGAAATTAAACGTATACGGTACTGTCACAGGCAAATGCTCAAGCCGGAAAGCGAGCGAGTTGTGACCTCATTCAATATCGGCGGCAAGAAAATTACTGAACTTGCCGCAACCATACTAAAGCGAAGGAATGTCTTTCGAGACGTTGCCATAGGACATATTGTCACAGTGTTGGTGGAAGTGTTACAAATCTGCCATAAATCTCGCGCACAAATCTTGTCACAAATCTGGCGGATGCAAGGTCCCCCTCTCCCCCCTCTCCGGCTTAGCCTGAGTACCAGTCCTCCATTCGTGGACACGCATGTTCACCGCACCAGCCGCTGGCAACGAGGCTTACCACCTGAGCTTTCTCCGTTGGACATGTCAAACTGCAAGACCCAGCGTCGTCGCACTCCATGACACGACACCTACCTACGTGATGCTTCAGAACCCCCGTGTCCCCAAGACATTTCATAGCGACATCTTTTAGGACGCTGACGGCTGCTTGCAGCATCACGAGCGGTTTGCCGCGTTCAATCTCTGTGAAGACGCCGCCCGGATCCGCAATGTTTACTTCAGTCTCGAAGACAGAACTCAGATGTGGTTCGAGAACAGTGAAGAGCACATCAACTCCTGGAGTGTGTTCAATGATCGTCTTGCGGAACTTACGGCAGCTCAGAACACCGAGAACGGGCCGAACGTGCTTTTCAAGAAACCCCGACTATTGCCAAACGAAAATGTCGGAGCGTATATGTACGAGACATGACGCGTCTCTTCAGAGATGCGGACACTGCGATGCCCGAGAACAAGAAGTTCCGCCACCTCATGCGCGGTGTTAAGGGGCAGATTCTTGCTGGCCTGGTCCACAGTCCCCCGACAACTGTCGCACAATTTCTTGCGGAGTCTTCGACCATAGAAAATGTGCTGCAGCAACGACCATCAGCATATAAAATGTCATTAGCACAGGAGAACAGCGTACAGCTCCCTCCGGCTGGTTGTCAAATACTGACGTGGGGTATATATAAATAAAAAAAGCGCGCCTTATTCATTCGCAGCGCATCATTCTCCTCTAAAGTCATGCCACTATTAGATTCAAAACTCACATTAGAGATATCAGGCCAGCGAATGAATATCTACGCGTGATTTGAGCGCCCATGAATCATCGTTTGAAATGAGACAGTGACAGTGGGCCAATGGTAATATAACACTGCTTTTTGAAGACTGTTAAATTTTGCGTACTATTCGCCATGCTGGAGGGCACATGCCCATCTCGATGACTCAGAGAACCAGGCCTCAAAAGAAATATGCAAGTCATAAAGCTGCTTAGGTGTCGTGAGCAACCTATCCTATTCCTGACTGCCTTATGTGTAACAACGCGTTATGACAATGCGAAATTGAAAAAGTGTTCTTCTTTAAGTCAATATTACAGGCTGTAGAAAGATCAGTTGCAAAAACTTCGCTACACCCCTAAGCAAGGCGCGCATATAATTACCAAAGACCATCAACCAAGCAGGCCCACACCATGTGATAGATGTCAGAAGACACCGCTCCACAGTGTGGGCAGCTGCCACTAAACGATGGGTGAAAAAGTTTTAGGGCTGCCGGGCACAGCAATGAATTGGTGAAAAGGCGGAGAAGGAGCTGCTCATCCGCCTTTTTGAGGCCTTTACATGAGCTGGGGAAAAGGCGATGACATTATTGATAGTACGTCGCGATATCTTTGAAGGTGTAGACCGGATTAAAATCAGGTTCCTGATCGTGTGGGGAGGAGAAAACAGCCCGGTGAGAGAGCGCGCGGGCGGCTGCGTCTGCAGTCTCGTTTCCAGCCAAACCCTGATGAGCATGGGCCCATATAAGGTAACACTGTGCGGGGTCCGTGTCCCGTATGCAATTTAAGTCGATTTGATAGGCTAGGAAGGAAGTCCAACCTTGTTCGACATTCCGACAGGCCCCTCGTGAGTCGGTAATTATGTATTCTAAATCGGAGTGTGAGGCCGCGAAAGCAATCACCACTTCTTCTGCGCGTGTTGTACTGTGGGCTTTGAAGATGAGGCCGTTAACCATTTTGCTGTGTTGAACTACAGCGGCCGTGCACCACCCCCCGTGGCGAGGGCCGGAGGCGTCCACGTAGTATACACCTGTTTTGTTGCCACATTGTCTGGCTAGGGCTTCTGCTCATGCCAGGAGCCAACCATTATGATCTTCGTGTGACATATTGGCTAAAAGAAGTCGCACACGGAGGGCGCGTCTCCACAGTTCTGGGATGTGGAACCTTCTTCCATGAGAATGGTGTGTTCGATACGGAGTGCAGCAAGAAGGCGGCGACCCGACTCCGTTTGCGATAAACGTGTGTACTGGTTTGTAAGGTGCGCCTCCCGGAGCTTCCGGAAAGTATTCACCATCCCAAGGGCCATAAGATGGCTGTTTGAAGTAGTGATGGGGAGGTCCAGGGCACGCTTAATAATTTTGCGAAGGATGACCTCAAGGGCATCCTCTTCTTTTTTCCGTAGGTGGAGATAAGGTGTCGAATAGAGAATCCGGCTTGCTGGTCATAAGGTCGTTTGCCAGCCGCAAAGCATCCTTACTTCGTAACCCCCCCCCCGTTTGTTTGAAACCCGGCGGACCATGCGCCCACTTGGTCCCCCAACTTACGGAGTTACATAAACATAATACATCTCGTGTTTGGCGCATGATAGCCTTAGTTGCTTGTGCGCCATTAAACCCAACACAACACCTTACGGAGTTTGGCCAATGTAGTGTCTGATAGTCTGTGTTTGTGGATGTAGAGTCCGAGTACCAGTATCTCATCAGCTTCGTGTATGGTACCCCTGTCTAAAGAAAGAGTGATTTGAGTTGTGCACTTTGGCGAGAAGCAGAGAAGCAAAAATTCGGATTTTTTTGGCCAAGACCCCCGTGGATCAGCATACTCTTACGCAGGCAGAGAGAACACAGAGCTGGATCAACTTTTCCAGCTCCGTGATCTGCGGACGGCTCTTACCAAAATGAAACGGGGCACTGCGCCGGGACGGGATAAGGTCACCGTCAAGCTTTTGACGAACCTGCCCGACTCGGCATACCAGTCCCTCCTCGACTACATCAATGCGATTTGGCGCGGGGACACCCCCCTGCCAAGCGACAGTGGAAACCGGTTCTGGTAACCTTTATTCCTAAATCAGGCAAACTAATTGACAAAGATAACCTCCGCCCCATCTCTCTCACCTCCTGTGTGGGCAAACTAATGGAGACGATGGTGTGGGAACGGCTATCTGAATATCTTGAACACAGACATGTATTCGCGGGCACTATGTTCGGATTCCGCCCACACAGATCCGCTCAAGATGTTCTCCTGCAACTCAATCGGGAAGTCCTTGACCCACTCGAATGCCCCCATAATGACCGGGTAATACTCGCCTTAGATCTCAAAGGAGTATTTGATAACGTAACACACGAGATCATGCTCACCAACCTAAGCCAGACCGACTGTGGCCTCAACACATTCCAATACATAAAGCAATTTCTCGCGGATCGTCAATCCTACATTCGAGTCCAAGATAATGAGCATGGTCCTTACCTACTCGGCACGCGGGGAACTACCCAAGGCGCGGCACTTTCCCCGCTGCTCTTCAATATGGCTATGATGCACCTGCCTGCCCAGCTCGATGGTGTCATTGGTGTGCAGCACGCCCTGTATGCCGATGACATCACCCTGTGGGCCACGCATGGCAGCATCGGGGACATTGAAACCAGCCTGCAAACAGCGGTGACGATAGTAGACCGCTACGCCCGCCGCTTCGGTCTTCAGTAATCCCCACAAAAATCGAAATGCTTCCCTTGGAGACCTTTCTTCGCAATATTTTTGTGTCGCCCCATCTCGGCTTTAGGCCCAAATATTTGTCCCAACTTGGACTCATCTGTTTCGAGATAACCGAAGCAAGCGAATTTCAATCAGACTAATTCGGAGAGAGGGGTGAAAAAATGAAGATTGATCAGGGTCGATGTTCGAGCATGCTGGTTTTTCATGATGGAAAGTGGGCCGCTTCAAAGACACGGAGAGGAAAGAACACGTGGACTTAGTGCTCCACTTTTCATCAAAAGAACCGAAGCGCGGGCGGGAAAAATATGACGAGAAAACTTCTGCACGGCTTTAAAGGGACAGTTGAGTACGAATAGGAGTTGGCCCGCACCGATACAGGATACAGCGTTTTATACCCACAAATGAATTTCTCGCACCCAAAAAGGAGCTTTAAAAATATATTAGAAAAGATAGAAACATTCAAATATGAGCGTCTCCTTCATCGGCCGGTCTTAGTGGTAAATGGCGTCCGTCGAGGTCACGGTGCACCATGGTCAAGGTCGATCATTTGTAGGCGATCTCAGAGGCTACTCTAGGTCGCCACTCACTTCAAAACGTACTTTCAGGTTTAAACTTCGCGAACTTGAATCAAGTGGAGACAATTTTCACAACTTCCTCAGCCAATTAAATGCATCTTTTTCTTCCGGACTATCGTCAACATAGCCGCAAAGAGAACCATTTTTATTGAAAACAGTAGTTAGACTGAGTTGCCCACAGTGTCTCCTCAATAAAAAAAAAAAAAAAACGCACAATTCCACCAGTAGCAAAAAAAAAAAAAAAAAAAAAAATAAGGAGAGAGAGAAAGAATCTTCAAGAAGTTTTAGCTGCGAAAGCTCAATCCGTCAAAGCAGTGCTAGTTGTGTTTCCAAGAGTGAACTATGGTCTCTCGTGCGTTCTCCTCCTCGGGTGCAACGACCTGCGACGCTTGCGTGTTTTGAAAATAAAAAGTCCGAAAGTGTACCCCCTCAGCAAGCTCGCCAAGTTTCCCGGTTCGAAGCAACAAGTGACAAGGAGAAGCCATAGCCACCACGCTCTCGCTCCTTATAGAAGGATCCCACTGGTCAAACTACCCACGGGTAATCGGAGATGCCATGTACACTGTGTTCGCTCTTCCTTTCTTTGCATTTTTTTTTCAGAGCGCTTGACAGCGGAGGAAAAATAAACGGCGCTGTTTTTTCGCCCGAGCTACGATAGCAGACCCCGGCGAACGCGTGGGTTGGATGTTAAACAAACAAATAAAAAAGAAAGGCCTATAGACACGAAGCGGCTATGAAAAGGCCTCGATACACACAAAAGGGTACTATGCGAAGGCAATGCAACACAAATACGGGGGAAAATATACCTGCACAACACGACCCCATTCTTAGACCTCAGTGAAGCCCATGGACATATTCACTCGCCAGTTCAGCCCACAAATTGTTACTTGCCAGCGGGAGCTTAGGCAAACGCTCGCGCCGAACGCTCGTCGTACAGAAAGGAAAAAACGATAACGAGGTACGGTGCCGCCGAATGCAGCTAGCAGGCGCAGTAACGAGGCGATCTTCCAGACCGGGCCCCGGGCACGCTCCTTTCCTCCACGAAGCCAACCTCGGCGGGGAGCCTACGCGCACAAGCGCGGCGCGACGGAGAGGTTGCGCGCCATCGTGCGTTTGAGCGCGAGCAGCGGTCAAGAGAGGAGTAGTTTAGCGACCACGGATGCAAGGAAAACAAACAGGACTCCGACGAATGGAACGGCCTGAAACGTGCCCTCGCCGCGGGAAGTTGCGCAAGCAAGCCCCGACAAAGAACGCCGCACTGAACGGCTGCTTAACGGATGGAAGGATGGATGGAATATAGGAGCGTCCCCTTTGAAACGGGGTGGTAGCAGTAGCTATCATACTCATTTTTCTCCCTATCTTAATTATTGATTAAGATTGGTTAACTAAACCATCATTCTATTTATTCAATTTTTGTTTCTACATTACTACCATTATGTTACTTCTCTGCTTTTGAGCCACCAATCTTCCAGTCGTTTTTTGCTAGTTTCTACCGCCGGTTCATTCACCCGGCCACTGGTACCTCTAAACCCCAGAGCTTCAGGAACAGTGATTGCGCCTGCATCAACTTCCGGATGGATACCATTACATTCGAGTATAATATGGTCAATTGTTTCACTGGAGTTACCGCAGTGCAGGCAGAGCCGTCTTGCGGCCGCCTGCGCAGTTAAGGGATCAGTGCATGACCTCCGAGATCTCCGACATCTTGCCTTGTATTACATACTTGTGAGGCTATAGCCGAGGATGAACGTTTTCTTTTTTTTTTCTTTTTCTTTTTCTTTTTTTCTGGTCGGAGAACGTTCGCCGCTCGGCCACAGTACACTTGGGCTTTTTACTCGCGAAAATTGGAATGATGGGTTTCAGGGCCTCCGAAAGGACAGGCCGTCCTGTGGCGCAAACGTCTTTCTTAATTAATTTAAATGCATTTTTTTTTTCACTGCCTGTCTCCATGCATGTAACCTTGGTAAGCGCGTCTTCGTAGTGTCCAGTAACCATTGAATTTATTGCATACAGTATGTAGTCGAAGTTAGTTGTCATTAGAGTTCGCGTGCGTACGTGTTTCGCAACTTTCTGGAAATGTGACACGAAAAGTGCCATTTTACAAGACAGTTGGAAACGGATTTCTGTACTTGTGAAGCCATAATGCGCCCAGAATTCGCAGATATGCCACTGAGTCTCCTTAATTGCGCCACCATCCAGAGCAACGTATCCAGAGAGACAGCACATAGCCTGCCTGGCCTGTTCAATGACGACAGAACTCCTTCATTTCCAATCTCCTGCTACAAAGCGCATACGCAGCCTGAGATATACCGAGCGATGCCGAGATATATCGAGAGGTATAGCGGCGGCTAGAATGGTGCTCCGCGCAGCGCCGCGACTAGCTACAGGGCGCTTTTCCTAGGGGAAAAGAAGCCGAGGAGATGCGCAGCGCTTAACTCACGCTAAAATCATGAAGAAGACAAAGTGCAACACACAAGGACGAAAGAGCCGTCGAAGAAGCCGAACAGATTCGTATTCTGACATGTTCGGCCAGCCCACACGTGCAGGTAACGCCCTCAGTGTTAATCTCAGGGAGCCTGTTTAACACATGCGTTACGGAGAAACATCAGCGTTATGTTAATTGGTCTTGGTCTTGCATCTACTATTTCGTCGCTCATCAGACTCCATAAAAAACAGAAAAAAGAACGCTTTGACTTCGCAATAAAAAGAATTCACGACAGTGTGTGTGTATATATATATATATATATATATATATATACTGTCGCGAACGTTTTTAATTGAGAAGTCAGAGCGTTTTTTCTATTTTGTTTCGAAGAACCAGACCTCTGAAGAGAGGCAGCAGCTCGGAAAGCGGAGACATGAAGTAACGCCACAACTGCGCGACTAAAGAAGCATCATGAATTTCCGGTTCATTTAATTAACCCTCCCCAGCGACACCAATGTATGATTTTTTACTTCTGCAGGCAGAAATGCATGAGTCACGGACATCTCTAAAAAGGTGACTTCTTTCTCAATCTGTCTGTCAAAGCAAAGTCGTCAGCTGCTGGAGGTACAGAAGGCTCGCTGAATGGGCCGTTTGCGTCTCCGGCGCTATTCCATGCTCTCGGCGTTTATAGTCTTGACGTGCGCGCGCAAGCAAATGAATACGATTGCGATTCACTAAAGGCACACAACTGCTCAACTACCGCACTCGGACAGGCGTGCAGCCCTTGGAATACTGCCTCTGATTGTGGTTACGTGAAATATTTTAATCGCTATCGACCTCTCCGTCTGGAAAGAAACTCTACAGGAGAACACCTTCTGCTCTCTTATTGATGCATTGGCAAATAATAGGGAAATTTCGAATTTTGCCTGTAGTGTACTGAATATCTGCGCCCGCATATTGCCTTTCTGTTTTGTAGTCTCCGGATGGTTCAGAAACCGGCAAAATTTGGTAAGGTTGATTATTCTGTAATCACCGTTTTCATCATAAATCTCCCAGTTCTGTTTTATATTTTCCTCCCTAAATATTGCTAAATTTATAAAATTCCTAAATACATATTATATATTGCACTATCGGCGAAGAAAACGTGAAAATCATATCATAACTGTTGATTAAAGGATTCAAAGCCTACATCAGTAACATCAGATAAATCAGTGTGGTGCCTCCTATCATGATAAAATTTTCGGCCTTCTACAGCCACAAGTTTTACCCAGCTTAAGTAGTGAGCGCGCGGTGAATGCTCTCGGGGGCAAAATTTGTGAAACGATTCGTGCAGGCGCACACTTCAAAAAACGCCCAAAGGGATGCCAGCGTGATATCGAACAAAACTTCACAGGGACGGCGCCGCCATCTATCGCCAGAAACCGAAACGAAGAATATCGATTTAGGAGCAGCGCGGGTGATTTTCAAATGCTGCCAGAGGACGCAGCAACGCGCGCTAGCTTTCCGGAAAACATTAAAGCAGGCTTTATTCAATGCCACAGTGTCAGCGAGTCCAAAAATTATGGGAAAATCGTGGATGGAATAAACAATGAAGCGGGTGATCTGCACTCGCGTTCTTGAACATACGCCTGCTGCTCAAACGAAACGGTGCATCGTAACAATAAAATGCGAAGCAGCAATCTGTCCTTTCTGTTTTCATGCGACGGCACTACCTATCATGCAAAAAATAACGCAAAATATACCGCACAATTCTGTCTATATTAAAGGCGCACTGAGGAAGTTTAAGTTGGCCTGTACCGTTAGATTATCTCGATCAAAAAAGGAAAAAAAGTACTTTGACTGGAAATGAAGCTTCTATAATTTCTGGGAGTGAAAAAAAAAAAGGAATAAAAGATAACGAGATATAAGTGCTGCCACCTCGGTCGATTTCGCAGGTTAACTGCAATGCGTCGACAGTTCCTTTGTCGCGGATCGCTGAGGCTATAGAGTGGACCGCCATTCGCTTTAGAACAGCTATCATGGAGCCCTTTTTTGGGGGTAAACGTCACAACCAACGTTCGTCACAACTATCGAGTGGCCAGAAATTTCTCCAATACAATCTTCTCGGCGACCAATGCGTATTTTGCTGCAAGACCAACTCATTTAAGGGGTTACGAAGACTTCAGTTTTACTAATAAGAAAAAAATGGATGATGCGCAATACTCATCGGCGTCTCCAACTGACCAGTGACCGCGCCATGGGAGCCGAATGGTGGCGTCCGCCAACCCTTATATCTAGCGAGCGTTCCGCTACCCCGTGGCAACGTGATTTAGATGAGAAACGCTTTGGCTGCTGCATTGATTCATGGCTAGTAAGCATAAAATTGTGGCTGTAGGAAGAAGGAAAAGAAAATGCACGGGCCTGCTACTGGCTCTGTAGCTGAGCCACCTCCGCTGCTTCGTGCAGACAGAAGAGAAAATAGAGAAGAAAGAAAAGGAAGAGGGAGAGAAAGACGCGCGCCGCAACAACAGCCGTCGTCCACCACCTAAGCGGTGGCGGGTGCAATGTCGGCCTACAACAAAAAAAAAAAAAAAAAAAAAAAAATCGGTGGCTGGCTAGCCCCTGCCGCAAGCGGCGTTGACCTACCGTCCCAGCCCCGAAGGGCCAGGAACTACACCCTTCGCCATCAGTTATGTACCAAGCTGTCACCAGTCTTTATGAGAAGCAGTACCACAAATAGAACACGTCGGCCTAATCCTCCCGCCGCCCCTCCTCTTTTCTCTCTGCGCTACCCGACCACAAAATTATCCTAGCGCTGTTCCTGCTTTCGACATTTCTACTCTTGGCGCGTGCATACAAGCGGGTATGGCTCATTAAATGTACAGAACTTCCAGCACGTGCCCTTTCGATCTTCACCGGATTTTACAACTCTTATACAGGAGGAGGGTGATTAACGTGGAGGGTCACAACTAACAAATGCCAGCCCTCTCGTAGGTCACGCCTAACATGACACACTTTGCATATTTTCCGTCGTCGAGTCAGTCTTCAGTCACCAAAATCTTTCTCACCTCTAACGCTGTCGGGCACATGCGCGGCGTTCTGATGCATGGGAAATGAGGAATTTCCACAGCAGTTTCATGAGAGATGATAACAGAAGGTTGCTGCACAAATGCGCATATCGCTATCACACTGCCTTTGGCACTTGCCCTCTGTTTGTCTTTTTCTTTTTGCCTCGCTAATCATCGCCGGCCGTGGCCGCGGCGTGCCAAATGTGACGCGTCGGCGTGGCGACGCGAGGATAATCGCGTGCATCGAGGTTAAGCAGGCAGCGCGGAACGGTTAATAGCGTCGCTTCCGGCAATGCTCTGTACACCTGTTACAGGTCGTCACACGGCGCGCGACGCCTTCCTCGTTCATGCAGCACCCCCAGAGGTAACTAAAGCCCCTCTATAGCCGCACGCGGCGGGCTGTTACGTAAGCCCGTATTACAGCGACAAGGCGATGTAACAAATAGAGGTGTAGAGTTGGCAGCGCAGGGAACAGAGACCAAGATGCAGACAAACAGTGGCTTTTGAAACAGTTTGAAAATTTTAAATAGCGAAGTTCCATCGCGCCGCACATGCCAAGAACAATGGATAGGCAGTACGTATAACATGCCGGAGAGGCGCCCTCCGGTGAACTCAGGTGTCATAGAGGCGTGGAACCGCAGTGTCTGACGATGATTACGATTCCTAAATAGACGCCGAGAAAGAAGGACAGCGCGCAAAATCCGCAGCACAATATTTGGCGCATTTTGTTCCTGAAGGCTGCAGGTAAAAAGCCCAGCATGCGATCATGAAAAGCTACCCTTAGTCAAATAGGACGCGAATTTCAATGACAAGACGCCATTTCAATGGCAAGAGAAGGAAAAGACGGACTTTCGCGGTGGGTGAATGGTACTTAACAGTGCGAAACGGTTCCCCTTCAGACTTGCAATGAATTCTTAAGGAACAAGGAGTGAGAAATGATCCATGCCATTCCTGTCTGGGCTTTATTCGCGCCTCGACTTGTACAACGTAGCGTGCAAGCAGTGCGACAGCTGCTTCGTTTCTGCAACAGCCAAATGCACTAGGGTCGTTACTTGGTTAGTTTGCAGCGATTGCTGCGTGAAAAGCAACAGGTGTGCAGACGTAACCCAAGGCCGCCCAGAATAATAAAGGCCTCACAGGCGACTCCACCAGCAAAGACAGCGTGGAAAGAAAAGCAACTATGCAAAGATGCAGGAGAAGACAAGCCACAAAAAAAATGAGGCAGCCTCAAACCAGTCAAGGGGGGAGGGACGGGGAGGAGAAGCTGCAGAGTCTGCCGCGGCGGCCTTGCGAAGGTCAGAGGCGTGGCGGCCGACGACGCCTGACTCATGACCCGGTTTCAAGAAAATAACAAAGAAAAAAAAAACCTCGCGGCCGCTCAGCTGAGAGAAGGGGTCGACCGACGAGCCCGGCTCCGGCCCACGTCTTGAAGTCGAAGAGAAGGAAGAGGAGGCCCGCCTGCTCGCCCAGACCAAGAGCGACCTCATCGCTCGCCTACGCCGTGCGGAAACGGCATAAAAAGAGAAAGAATCCAGTTTTACTGCTTCTGGCCGCAACGCTGTCGGGGGAGCCCAGGAAACGACGGTCTTAATCACGCACAGAGAGGCGACGAAGAACAAAGAGACCCCGGCTGAAGCGAGTAGGGTGCCTCAATGTGGGCACCGAGGCACCCTAAAAACGAGAACGCGAAAGCGACTGGCTGCGCTCGGTCCAGACGTCACACAGCGGGACATGCTTTCAAGCGTCACCCAGCCGCGCTATCGAGCCGCAGGATCCCCGAGTCCCATCTGGCGCGATCATTTCGCTATTTTCTGCCTCGCCTTTCTTTCTCCGCACCTTTAGTTGGCGTGCTACGTGCGACATTTTCGCGGCTTCCGCCAGTTTCTCGTTGCCGAACCCCGCTCCTCTTCCTCGTGCAAACCAAACCAGGGCCTTCTGGACGCCCAGCCGCTGCCTACCGCACTCCCGTTCTGGCGACAGCTGCAAATCATTAGCGACTTCGAAGAACACGGGGCACTGCTCACTCCCTCTCCACCTCCTCACAGAAGGAAGCGAGCCCCGCTGCTTCCCCTCGCAGCAGCAGGAGGACGCCTGCGGGATGGTCGACAGCAAGGGGTCTCTCGGGTGCGCACCGGATGCCAGCACCGAAAAAAGACGCCCGCGGCGGAGACGACGTCGTCCGATGGATACGGTTCAGGCCATGATGAACGAACGAGTCGCTACCTCTGCTGCTGTTGCCACTGCCAGCCAGACGCCCCTCTGTTCGACCTTGCCTTTCTTGGCGAGGTTACAAAAACAGGAGCCGCGCTGGTTTCTGAACACCCTACACCAGCAGTGGCTGGAACGATTAAAATCAGCCGCTCCGAGAACACCTGCCGTCCGAGATGCCCCCCGTGCGCTGCCCCGGCGCCGTTCGTCTGCGCTCACGCTAGGCGCTCTAAACATTTGCGTCTGCAGCTGCTCGGGTGAAGCCAGGAATGCTGAGCTGCAACTTCGCAACTGCTCGGCCTAAAGCCCCTTAAATCGACCTGCTGAATTTAGCTCATTTTATTTTTTGTTTATGCCAGGAGTATACACCTCTCTCTTCTCTCTGTCTCTCTTTTCTTTTCAGTGCGCGAAGCCTAAAGACGCTCCATCGCATAAACATTACACGAATAATATCTGGTAATTTCGCCAGTTAGGCGAGAAGGGAAAAATGCCTACTTGAAATGGGTTGTCACGAAACTGGCATCGCATATAAAGCTTCCTGCACCGTTTCGCGCAGTACGGAAAGCTAAGAAGGCCACATGGCCAATACGTGGGGTCTCCGACGCGAGACAACGCGCCGTAAATGCATGAACATATAGACCAAAGCGAGCCTGCAATAAAATTGAATAACCACGGCAAAAAAAAAAAAAAATATATTTCAGTTCATTTCAGTATAACTATACTATGCTGAAATAAACGCGCGGTACCGAAAGGCACTGCGCTGCTCCTACAGAGGCCGTGCGGCCTTCACCGGTCCATGTGATTCTCTCGGTTCGCATTATGCCACTGCCGGCGGCGAGGTTTGTCCCCAATCGTGCGCAATGCAAACAAAGCCATGCGACTCTCCCTCGCCCATTAAGGTCAAGCGCATAGAGACCGTCTTCCTTGGCGCTATGTAATCACGCTACGAAGAGGGAGAAGAGACTCATCTGGCTGCCCACTTGTGTCACGAGGAAATTCCTCAGGTCCCCCCCCCCCCCCCCCCTCTTCCCCGAGAATCGACTGTGAGACGGCATCTCTCATTCAAGCTCGCTTCTTAGTAGCCCCTGCGATGGCATTCCTTGTGCGACGTGCAGAGAGTGGCGGAAATGCCGGTAAATGAAAGAAGCACCTAAGAAGCCGGCCGGTTACGCTAAAAGAAAGCTCCCCTAAATTTATGTACGCACGTGTTTATAATGCTTTCGAAATATTAAGCCGGGATTACTCACGAGTCTGCCTCGAGTGTCTTTACTTAAAATGATTCGCGCAGCGCTTCATAATGATATTACTGAAAACTGATTTCCACGTAATAGCTAGCGTTCGCGACAGCACCACCTTTTGGAGACAATGTAGCTCAACAAAGACGGTTCAGACGACATAGAATGCGCACAAGTTATTTTCCAGTTTTTTGTAGTTTTTACGTTCGTGGATTCTTATCAAAATTATCATGCGACCGTTTCTTTGCGCAGCGTTCAGTGTGGTGCCCCCCAATTGCCCTTCTTGACTATTTAGCATCCATCTGCTAGTGAAGTTGGAGGCTAGTTTAATTGCAACAGGGATCCGAACCAACGAAAGACGTGCCTGCAATTGTATGCCGTTTCACTCTAAGTGTATAGGTGTCCACCTAAAATTTCAGCGAATGCTGTATTACCACACTCTGAACTTTCTAAAACTTCCTCTTTCTCCTCTCCCGCAGTTACTAATCAAACAGCCAAATTAGCATGTCTGGAAAGCCAGACCGCTAACGAGATCTTTGGACATATGAAAAATATCCCCGGTTCCCGTACGTTCTAACAAACACCAAGCTTTGTCTCACAATCTTGCAGCATTACTAAACAAATCCGTACACACAGTGTATTTAAATAGAAAAGAGGTTAAGTCCTTATCTTTGTATTTCTAATATGCTTTCGGCTGACATCTTCTTTAGGTTGCTGCTGTTGCGGCTCTGTGAGATAGATACTTGGTTTTGTCATGCTAGTAGTACTGCTTCGAAATCTCTAGTATTAGTTTCGATGGTTCGAAAATACTATCAACTCGTTGTTTGTGACTATCGGTGCCAACCGTATACATGTATACCTTATAAAACTCCTACTATCATGTAATGGTATCCTTGGCCTCAGTCAAGCTGCTTAAGCTGCTTTTAGCCCAATAGACCACCCAGGTTTTCTGGAAAAATAAACTACATTCAATTAAAATTGAAACGAAAAATGAGACAAATACTGAGCCTTCCTTTCCCCAAAAACCAAATCAATTCATGTTTAGCGCTTTGCCAAACTATGAGCCAGTCTGTCAATGCCAAAAAAGTATTGGAGTGAAGAGGTAGTGGTCAAGGCGCTATTGCATCTACTTCTAAAGCGAAGCTTATGTGTCCTCCTATTGTTTTGTCTTTCTGAAACAATAAAAACTCTCATAATTAAGCTTGGATTTGTTCCCGCTGTGGCAATGCAGCACACTGGCCTTAATTTACCTGCTATGAATGACGACTAGCTGCAATGTTTATCACTCTAGAACGCGCGTTACGACCAGCACCCAAAGCACGCACACTGCTACCAGAACAAAAACAAATCGGCCGAGGGAGCCTCCTGGCGGCGATATCGCTGCACTTGCGCAACGCGCTGCAGACGCGGACGCATGTGTCAACTATGGGTGTGACAGCGACTTCGAAAACCTGCAGCGGTACTCCAAGTAGGTAAACGCGCCTAAATTTGGCGTTCTAGCATCAAGCGTCTTCCGCATCCTCACAGATTTTTCTGGCGCCCGAAAAGGAACTATAGGTAAAAAAAAAAAAAAAAAGCAACGCGACAACTTTGTCAATGTTACATCGTGCGCACACATGTTTTCCGCTTTGGCAACAAATACATGCTTTAACGAGGTTTACACGTTAATTATTTACGACCCCTTGGTAATAGCATCAATCTCGTCTTTCGTGAACCCAAATTACCGAGACAGCATATAGAGCAGAGTGGGCCCAAATTCGTATGCACGACAGGAAAGCGCGGCAACGACAGATACCCATATATAAAAGCGCATGCCGACGTACGTCACACGCATCCTAGAGAGAACAACAGGGAAGTGCAAAGTTCCGCGTTACCGAGCTGTAGACATATACACAGGGGCTAAAAGAAGCGACAGGCATTGTGACATGCCTCTCACGTCGGCGAGATAAAAAGGGCGGCGCGCTCTTGCGGAGTCGCGCCACATCACCAGGAAAGAAAGCATGGCGGCGATACGGCAAGGGGGCGGGGTGCAGTTCGCCGCGACGCTCGTATAAAATTCGCCCCATACCAAGGGCGGCTGTGTGTGCCGCCCCATGCGAGACCGTGCGCAGATACGCGACGATGCCATAATCTCGGCGGCAGAAGGAGGAGGAGGAGGTGTTCCTACACCCCGTTCCACTATAAACATGCAGCACCGTAACAATCAAGACACGCCCTGGTGCCGCCATCAGTGCAATGCAGAAAGTAGCGTGTGAAGTTTTTAACAACGTTTAACACGGCGCGTACTTTCCACTTAGCTACTTGTCGACTGACACATGGCTTAGTCGGCTTGCGTTCGGGTTAACGGGAAGCACGTGTACACACAGCGGAGAAGACGGTGACACGTTCGTCTCTGTGACATGGTTCACAACACTGCACTCTACTAACAACATGCACGGCAGCAGCTGCGGCTGGCCAACGTTGCAGAGTCCGTGGGCACTGACCTGAGTGTCGTCCTGGGAGCGATGAGTCATCTTGTTGATGGCCCGCTCTTCGGCCACGGCCTCGAGCAGGTTGCTCTCGCTGTTGCACCGGATGGGCATGCCTGCAACAGGGCACAGAAGAAAGCGGGCAACGTTAACGACGCTGAGAGGCGACAAAGCCGCGCGGACCTTGGCGCAAGCGGAACGCGTTAGCGCACCCTCCATTATTCAGTAAATGGCGCGAGAGCACTGCGCCACCACCTTTGAGCGGGCGAAGAGTATAAAGCAGTTAGAAACAAATGCGCACCTTTCAACAACGGTATACACGCGGGCGTCGGCGTCCCCGCATGAGCACAATTACACATTCAGGGGGAGCTGACTGAGCCATGCTTCAGGCGCTGAATTAAAAGGCCATAGCTGTCACGAAGTTTCTCAATAATTCGTGAGTATAGCGCGCGGACTCGCCCAGCGGGATCTGTGGTACGAATCATACAGCATATTGTATTTAACGAGCACAAAAACGACGTGAGGATTAATAATTAAATGGAACAGCCCTGGAACCACCCTGTTCTTTTCGAGAACATTTATTTCACTCCGTGCCGCTCAATAATGATCTTCAATGAATTAATAATAAAAAGATGAAGCTTCCCCGTATATTCCGTTTTACGGCCTTCATGCGATAATATTAAATCATAACCAAGTGCATACACGGCAAAATTACTTTTGAAAAGGAATTAAATTACATTACTAATTAATTTGCTGAAAATAGCAAAAAAAGTAATTAAATTACATTACTGCTCCCAAAAGTAATGAAATTACATTACAATTACTTCTATTGTGTAATCCGATTACTTTTAAATTACTTCCTAGTTTCCATCCATGCAAAAACTAAGCAAAGCTAGTAAACAAAACAACTTGTTCTCCGAACGCGACGCACACACATTCTTTCGTCTTCCCGCCAAATTCTGTCCCAGAGAGTTATTCCTTCCCTCTTTCCTACAGCACTTGCCATTACAAAAACAAGACAACCTCAAAAAAAAAAAAAAAAAAAAAAAAAAAAAAACAGAAGCATGGTCGAACGATCGTGAAATGACCGGCAAACCTAGCTTCTTGCTGGCCCGGAGCCGTCTCCGCCATTTGAAGGGCCCGAAGAAGCTAGGTTATTTATTGCTTCCGCAGTCCCAATAATAAACGTCGGCACTTTGTTCTCACTGCTCAGTAATGCTATAGCACTCTTCTAGAGCACTATAGTAATGCTCACGCCACGGTGGCTCACGCCGTGGACCCTTCCGCCTATCTCCCCCAACCCCAATCCTCCCTCTCCTTGTGGTGACGAGTGTAACCAGGCACCACTGCGGCCTAGCCGACGCAACAGGGAGTGCCACTGTGCCGCACTCTCAACTAATTTTCGACCAGCGCGCACGGCAGTAAAGAATTACGCCCAGGGAAAAATATCCGTGGAAGCCTGCCGAATAATCAGACTTGAAACTCTTACCAGACAACAAGGTCGAGCTAGTTTGGTTCCCGCGGCACATATGGGGAACGTCTCTCCGCATATCACCAACCTCAACGAAGTCGCTCACTCCGTAGCACGAGGTCTCGCTTACCGTGCCGAAGAGAGGCGAAGAAGGGAGTAGAGACAGGATGACGAGCTTTAATGACTTAAACAAAGCCTTCTACCTGGCCCGCCGGACCTTCACTCCGCCCAGCAGCAAATTATGCAGAGCTCAGGCAGTCGCCTGGAGGCAATTACAAACACATATATACCCCAACTCGCTGCAGTACAACAGGATTTACCCTGAAATTTATGACACCAACATATGCAAGGTCTGCAAAACAAACATAGCAACACTTAACCACACACTCTGGGAGCGCAAAGCACAACTGAGAGGCTTTAATCCCGAAACCCTCTCGTCGAGATGGTCAGCCGCTCTGCGCAGCTCCAACCTCGACCAACTCTGGGCCGTCCAGCAGGCCCTCGTGGCGGCGAAGAGACAAGATCTCGACGTTCCCACGTGGGAGACCTAGGCCTGGTCGCGTTAAACCCTGCCGACATCAAATAAAGTTATTTCTCCTCCTCCTGCGTCGTTCCTGCTTTCGCGTCACTCTTCTTTATCTATTGAAGGAGTAGTGGCGCACTTTAGTAAAAAGTAATTTCGAAAGGAATTAATTACTTTTGCTGCGAAATTACAACAAAAAGTAATTAATTACATTCCAAATTACCGAGAAAGTAATTAAGTTACAGTAATTACTGTAATTTAATTACTGCCATGTCTGACCAAGTGTAAAGGGATCAAGACGTCGTTTAGCTCAGCGCTGGTGTACTAATGCGGATGCATACACAACTAGCCCGGTACCTAGGACAGGTGCGTGTCCTCACTTGATCATCGCGCCTGCGCTACGAACAACCTGATGATTCATTTCAAGCTATTTTCGCGCTACGCTACACACAGACACACAAAGGAGCAAGAAATCACGTACACAGGACAAGCGCACAATGACAAATATGGTTTGTCAGTGCTCGCTTGTCCTGTGTACGTGTTTTGCTGCTTCCTTGTGTGTCAGTGTATAGCGTAGCGCGCAAACTGTCATTGCGCGCTTGTTCTGTGTACGTGTTTTTCTGCTTCCTTGTGTGTCTGTGTATAGCGTAGCGCGCAAATTTCTTGAAATGTTCAACCAACTAGCCCTCATCGTTGCTCATCATAGACACATACGAGCGAGAATATATAGATTCATGAACTAAGCCAGGACATCATCATTATCAGCCTACTTGCTGCAGGCAAAGGCATACCGGCCAACCATCCCGATTCGCCCGGGAGACTCCCGGTTTTCGACTGAACTTTACGATTGTACGACCACTGCCCTATCTGCCGAAAAGTTTTGCCACTGCCCACGCAATGCACAGTTAGTGTTAGCTAGGCCGCCTGTGTGCGGCGCACGGTACATTGTGCATCATACAGGATTCTCGTGTGCTTCAAGTCATGGCGCTATGGCGAAAGTTTTGAACTTCACTACGAGGGTCAGAGCCGAGCTTCGAGAATGCCGTATGCCGCGACCGAGTGACGTCGCGGTGGCCGCAGCCGTCGCTTCACTACCCATGTCAGACCGCAGCCAGCCGCAGCTTCGTGTCTCCAATAGCCTAGTTCTGCGCATGCGCGTGACGTCACAGCCAAGGCCAGCTGTGCAGTCCCCTCGCCAAGCTCTGCCGGCGTTGCCTAGTGACGCTTAAGAGGTGTGCGACTCTTCCTCGTTAAAAAAAAAAAAAAAAAAAAAAAAAGTTACAGCGCTTTACCGCTGAGCCACGCCCCGGGTCGTGAAACGCTGTTCATAATTCTGCTTGTCTATCGTGAGGATGATAGCGGGATTCCGCAAGTGACAGATACTGCGATTGGCGCGCAATTTGAAAGTACCAATGAAGTCACTCAATTAGGGTGACGTCAAGGATGTGACGCTGCCCATCTGCCGTCAGCTATGAGGACCAAGCGGGAACGAGTGCGCTCCAACGCCTCCGGGCGGCGCTTCTTGCCTTGAGTGACAGATGCTGCGCCTTTCCTTTCCAGAACGCGGGCGAACTTATAAACGCGCTCGACATGGAAGCCAAGGAGAGTTTAGCATGCTTGCGAACGGCGCAGAAGACTGGAGAAATTAACTTCTGATCCCGAGGTAGTCACTGCTTTTCGCTACGTATATCCAGGCATAGCAGAGCTAAGCCATCTTTCATTTTTTGCGGTCTTATGGCGATTTACACAGCTCGCTCCGGAGCAGGTTTGCTTGCTCCGGGATGGCGATTCCGAAATTTCACTGCTCGACCAAGATAGGCTGCGCGTATTCCGCTGGACGTTTAAACTGGTGCAGCTCGGGGCGCTCTAGCTCGATCCGCCGACCAGACCGTTGGATTTCGCCGGAAGTTGTAGTCGGTGATGTCATTTCAGGAGGTTGCGGAATTTCGGGGGCTGTTTTTAGCGGTTTCAGAGATATCGGCAGATGCATTAGGCATCACCATTTGTTGTTGTTCTTTTGCGCGAATGTGTCGGAAGTACTTCCACCAAAAAGCTTCAACAGCGTTAAAATCACACGAAAGCAAGTTCCAGAGTGCCGCACTCCTGTCTCTTTATGAACCACAATAATTTTGATGCGATTTCAACTTCCGGGACAGACTCAGCATTACTTCCGCCGCGCACTCTGCATGTTCCGCTGGTCGAGCAAGGCTGATTCGCTCAGTAGCGGTTTACGTCGCTTTAATCTGGCTCGGGCGCCCAGGTCCAATCGACTAGTGGAAAATGCCATTATATTTCTAGGCTAACATTTACATTTTGCATTTTTCACAACGTGTGTTTGCGAGGTCAGCGCGGCTCACTGCGGTAAATGTAATTGGAAACAAACTAGAACTCAATTCGTCTTAACCTTTTTCATAAATTTTTTTATTCTTTGCCATCTGATAACACGTACATAAAGAGAGCCCACCGTATCTCCCGCTCCAGCCACATTAATGCAGTGTATCCCCCTCAAGCTCACACTACTACTTTTCAGCAGTCTTTTTTCTTGCGCACCGCACAGGACTGGAATGGCCTGCCCACCGAAGTCGCTACAGTCATCGACCCCAAAATATTCAAACGGCTCATTGAAAACATCTCATATTGATCATCGACCCCAAAATTTTCAAGCGCATCATCGAAAACATCTCATTAAGATTTTTGTTATACTTATATGCCCTGTAACGCCCACTCCCTCATGTAATGTCTCATCAGAGACCTTTGAGGAATAAATAAATAAATCGGCGTGCAACACAAGCCTTTTAAAATCTGCTTCTGGTGAACGGCTATCTGGACCATGTATTGAGCCAAACGACACCGCGAACAGGATTTCGAAGCTAGCAAAGTCTATAGAAATCTCCCGATTTTTGATCTCGCCAGGTATCCAAAAGCCTATCCCGTATCCCTCCGAATTACCGGGTCCAGTGCCAGCTGCCGCCACCAAACTCCTGCGAACTTTTCAATCTCATCCGCCCACCTAAATTTAGGTCGCCACTGCCACGCTTGCCAGGGCGTTCGGTCCTTCTCAGTAACTAAACGGATAGATGGAATCAACCAGAGGGGGCGGCGTACCACCGGTCATAAAACGCTCGTGCCCCGATTTGACTTTTGAAAAACGCTGTAATCACTGAACATAGACTTAGCACAGTGTGGATAAGCTACGGCAGCTGGCCTCGTTCGATGTTTTCCTTGAGTAATTTAAACCGATTAAGTCCCACTAGACGTCATAGCAACCGACCTTTGTCCACGAGTACGATTATCAGAAGCGAACAAACTGAGCGCAAATGTTTTTGATGCAGTGCGTCTCCCCTGCAGGCATTTATAAAGCTGCGGATTTGAACATCAGTGTTAAATACAATATAGACTTGGAGCCTTGAGTAATGTTGAATAAAAGAAATATAAATAAAACATAAATGGGTAAACATCTAAGCGAATAAATAAAAAGCGAACGATCCACCCCCCCCCCCCCCCACACACACACACACACGCTAAAGAAAAGGTTCCAGAATCCCTGCCGCGTTTATCTACGCACCGGGAAACGACAGCTACAAGAACACAATGGATCCGTAAACTAGGCCGACTCTTACACCGTCGATCGCGCCTATACTCTACACCTATAATAATGATTACAACCTTCCCACCCCTCAGAATTATTCATTGAGAAGCACAGTGGATATCTGCAACCGGCTTCCTCGAGGCAACGCATAAGCGGACGAGGCATCTCCGACAGGTGTGCGCCCCCTCCCAGGCAATTAGGAAACGAAAATAACATAAGCGCGCCGCAGGGCGCGGAGTGCCGGGCGGCGCCGCTGCAATTGTGCGTCTATCTGTGCCGATCACCAACTGCCGCTGCACGGCCCAAATGTAACGAGGCGTTGCACGACGGTAGCAGCACACGCCCATTCGACGACGGCCTCTATGCGCAACAGGCGCGCGCAATTCAGCCGAGCGGGTCCCTGAACCGGCCCCGGTTATTTTCGTCCGCCATATCCCCGCATAGAAACGCTCGACACACAGGCCGATCGGGAGTCGATGGGAAGAAAGTACTACAATCTCGATGAAACGCGAGAACCTCGCGGTACAGATGTCCTTGGGTAAGTGTATACCGCGGAACTCTGAGCAATCGATCCAACCGAATTGAGAAGGAAGGAACAAGGCGAAACAAACAAACAAAAGAATCGAAGTGTACGCTGCTTGCGCAGAACGAAACCGCAGGCACCCAGTTTCTTTCCCTCGGCACGCTTTATCAATTTTCACTCGCTCACGGTGCACCGAATACATATGTTCACTATACCCATAGAGAGTGATTCCTGCTGGCCCCCATTAGCACTTCGCACATGTCATATACAAGTTCCAGATCTTGCTAATAACGCCGCGATATTGTAGCGAAAGCTACACTGCGCCAGGTATTCAAGCCGTCGGCGTGGCAACGTAGAAGAAGAAGAAGAGGTAGAAGAAGAGGAATAATAATAATAATAATATTAAGAAGAAGAAGAATGCAATGCTGGTTGCGTTCGATGCAAGTTTCTGTCACCCGCAGCTAATGCTTCGCTCCATATTCGGTTCAGCAGCATTGAACCCTACTCATTTTATTTTTTTTACGCGAACTGCCTGGCTGGCTGCACCGAGAACACAGCTTACTAGCAGCTCAATGACACGCAAACAAAATATTAGACAACTGCAGAACATGCACTGGGGAAATGTGAAAGCGTCAGCATTATTGTTGTTGCGACGCTATACGTGGCGTCATTTTTAATGTTTGTTTCATCATTTCTAAATAATTTTTTCGTGTGTTTAACTTTTATTTCAATGACTATTTTCAGTTTTCAAGTTTTTTTAACCTTATTTTCTTCACTATCTTCAACGTCCTTACGCTAGCCAAGAAAAATTGTGGACACGTTCGCAGGAGGTAGTAGTAGTAAGTGGTTTTATTCATATAAAAAAAAAAAAAAAACGAAAGAAAGAAAGAAAAAGTGTTTGCCAGCCCCGGAGAACACACTTTACTGAATGTTGGGACGCTATTTTCCACTCGGACGTCCTACAGACAATTCCTTTAAATAAGATTTACCAGCCACGCCTCATGGAATTCGCTACCTACCAGCTAAAAATGAGGGTGGCGCACCAATTGACACGAGAATGGTCCATCATGGTTCTGAGCCTCCACAGCCTTTTTAGGACAACAATGCAGGTCAATCGCGCTGATGAAAATGTTCGCTCTACGCGTTAAAGTTTCAATGAAGTGTGACATATGTGCGGGACGTTCTCTACGCTCAGCCCGAACCGCCCGAATAGCCTTCCTGTTTGACAAATTGGCTGCATTGAAGAAGTCTCAGTCTTGTGCACGAACAGATGTTTGGCACGCCCCTGCATTCTTTGCCGACTGAAATGCATCTAGGATAAAGCATGCAAGAAATAATAATAATAAAAAAGACTAGCGTAGAGCAGTGCTATGTGGAAACGCCGAATGGCTGTTCGCCATGCTGATATTCATATCAGGCTTATCCGAGAGTATTTTGAGGATTCTATCCGCCAAATCATTGATGTTTTGATAACTCAGACTTGTGTACCTGAGTTTGTCAATGTATTGGAAAAAGCGATCAATTTGAGCGTCATATAATTAAGGTATTTCACGTAAACCGGCTCACATGTGAAAAATCGACTAGCCTGTAGTCTCTGTGAAATTAGGACAATAAATACAAAAAAAAAAAAAAAGTCAGCGCATTGAAAACTGAATTCTCTTTTCCTCAAACTTCACACTAATACACAATCAGTCAAAAGATGGATGCGTGACCAAGTACTTTTTGTCCATTGGTAGACTGTTTCATCTGTACAAAAAAATCCCCACTTGCGTCTTTCGAATTCCTCACAATTTGAACAGGTGGCATCGAAACTGTCTACACCGAATCCGCTTGAATGTGTCATACACAAACTACTTCCTACATAAAATAGGCATAGCGAGCAGGCCTCTGTGCTCTACATGTGTGTGAAAATTTTGAACATTTGGTAACCTCCTGTCAACGGTTTACTGCACATCGCAGGACACTGCGCAATAATTTAAGCTTACCTAAAGACACAACCTTGCGCCTTGAACATGTCCTGGGTCCTTGGTGCGACGGATCGTCTGCTGCGCGAGCTACCAAGGCCTTACTAACTTTTCTTAAGGACACAGGGTTGATCAATACCCTTTAAAACTCATCTGTGTGTGATTATGTGCGTGTGAAAGTGTGCGATACCGATTCTTTTTTTTCTCATTTATTTCCCCTTCCCCTCCCACACTCTGTCACCCTCATCCCTCAACCCTCATCAGGAGTAGCATGCTAGGCTTACCACCAGGCAGACATCCCCTGTTGCCATTAAAATATCTCTCTCTCTCTCTCTGTACAAAAAAAATTGAGACAATACAACATGCGTTTTTTCTTTTTTTTTTTTCAGGGGTATCCTTCAAAGAACATTAAAGAAAGCGCTTCCGTTACATCCCTATGGCATTAGGTTTTATACAAACAGATGACAAATTCCTTCTATTATGCTCTTGGGCCTCCACAGTTTGTGGAAAACGAGGTTGCAGTACAACAACGCATATATTGAAGTCCGATCTGTACGTGAGCGTACGTGACACTGAAAGTCTCATACAGTTCAGAGAAGCGCATCGAGTACTTCCTGACCAGCCAACATGGATTGGAGTGCTTGAAGTGCTAACGCTGTTGAAAAAAAAAAAAAAAATTAAAGAGCACTGCAGAATCTGCATTGGAGTAATGCGAAAGCACGGATGCTGCTGTCGGTTGCTTCTAGTTGCTTAATTCACTTCTTGTTTACCCATTTTAGTCTTTAGTATTTTCAAATTGCGCGCCAATCCCTTCCTGTGCCCTTTTTCGGCTCTACTTCTGGTTGCATGACGTCACATCCTTCACGTCACATTAATTCATTTCTTTACTTATTTCAGTCTTCGGTACTTTCAAACCGCGCGCCAATCCCTTCCTACGCCCTTTTTCGGCTCTACTTCCGGTTGCGTGACGCCACATCCTTGAAGTCACCCCAATAGACTGCCTTAATTAAGTACTTTAGTCGTTGGTACTTTCAAATTGCGCGCCAATCTCTTCCTGTGCCCTTTTTGGCTCGACTTCAAGTTTCGTGACGTCACATCCTTGGGGTCATCTTAATTGACTGACTTAACTAATTTAGTATTTGATACATTCAAATGTGGCGCCAAGCCATTGCTAATGAGACCATTTTCGCCTTTATTTTTACATTTTTACCTCTAATTAATTACCTAACTAACCTATTGGCCTAATTAATTCTTCGGACACAACATTACGTCACCCTTTATCGATTGACACCACTCATTAACCTCTACCACTTCTCAATTACACACAACTGCTGCGGACAACTTTTACATTGCTTTCCTGTAATTAATTACTTAATTACCATTTCCGCCTAATTATTTTATCGGCATTAACATTACCTCACCCTCTATCAATTGACACCCCTCATTAACATCTACCACTTCTCATTTTCTCACAACTGCTGCGGACACGATTTTGCGGACGCAGTCTGCGGACGCAGTCTGCGGACGCGGTCTGCGGACGCGGTCTGCGGACGCGGTCTGCGGACGCGGTCTGCGGACGCGGTCTGCGGACGCGGTCTGCGGACGCGGTCTGCGGACGCGGCCTGCGGACTAGTATCTATGAACATAGCGAAGTAATGCTCTCGCATTAGAAATGTTAAACCTGTCACCTCAGTTAATGTATCGCGGACGTGTTTTGCCATTACGTTTTGCATCTGTCCCACGCCAAAGTCGGCAGAAAAAAAAAAAAAAAAAGTGAGCGTTTGTTCATCAGCTTGTTTCAAGGTTTTTCTTTTTTAAAAAAGCAAGCCATCACTTTCTCCTGTGCTTTAATAGACGACTAAGTGCCCATTTGCCTAATTTGTTTGCGCCCACTGGTCATAGGAGTGAGGGTCCTTTGTGGGGTTTTCTTAAGGAAGTTGCCGAAACATTGCATTTCCTCACTGTACGGTTTTCCTTGGAATACCTATATACAGTCTATCTAGAAGACAGATGACAACCGATCTATTGGCAGCCTTACCTCCCCTTTCTAGACAATAGTGTGTTAAAGCGGGTTCAACGAATGTATGTACAATCAGCCGCAAAGACGTTCTTTTTTAAACTTCACACGTCAACCTTACCTGTCAAAACGTGGCTTCGTGCAAAAGGGACTTTTGTGCCATGGTCAGTAGACTGTCGCCTGGGTCAGCAGCCAGAAACTATAGATCATAGCTTTGTGTATTGCCGTGATGCAGTGATTTTTTGGGGCATTCTTCAACGGACTCTCAAAAAGGACATTGATATTACGCCCTATACTATAAGGTTTTTGCCTACATAAGAAGCTTCTGAAGCGCCATGTGACCTTTTTGTGCTCATGGGACTTTTTAGCCTGTGTAAGAGCAGCATGACCGATCGCCACGCAGAGCCACCACGTTCATTGAAGTCACTGTTCAGAGAACAATGTGCTATGATGCGGGGGTTATATGCTGCGCAGGATCGACCTCCTGCCTGGTTACATTTACTTGATGCCTGTACATGTCTCCAGGAATTTTGGTGTGTGATCAAAGTGAGAGCTCGATGCTGGTGTAACTGTGTATTGTCAGGTTGCGGAATGCGACCTGGTTAAATTTCTCGAAGTACTATACATGCAATAAAGAAAAAAAGTCAGCGTAGAGCAGTGGTTAGCCCCGGCAGCGTCTAAAACTTTCTTTTTTTTTTTTTTTGAGTTGCACACTTCTTGCTCGTGTGTATATCCCTCATTTTGTCCTTGTCTTCTTTGCGCTACGTTTCCTAAACTGCAAATGCACACTGGAACTTTGCCAGTCAAAGTCTTTTTGCAAGGTTTATTTCTTCCGTGGGGTGCACATTGCTTAATTTGTAAACAGCGAGAAACTATAGATCATGTATTTCTTCACTGTTGGGAAGGGGATTATTTTTGGGACGTACTTCAAAGAAAGATTTACCTATTAATCCTTACGGACTACGGTACTTACCCACGCAAAATGAGGAGGGGGTTCCATATGATTCAATCATGCTAATGGGCCTCCACAGTATATGGCGTTCACGCATGACAGGATATCACTGTGATCCTGATGCCCGTCCTGCACGAACTTTTTTCCGCAAGGCTCTCCATTGGTTTATCGAGATTGTGAAGTTTGTCGATGATAATCCTGAGTGGTTGCCAAAGGTAGAACCTTTGATGGATCTAAAGGAATTTTAGAACGACGAAGCCCCCATTATATCAATGTCTTGTGTGTGTTTTTATTGTCTTGCAAAAGTCAGGCAATTAAGAAAAAAAAAAGAGCAGTGATTACCACACTCGGCTGGGACGCAGAATAAGGATGGTGGTTCGAGTCCCAGCATCGGCATGATTGTTTTTGTTTTTTAAATTTCAGTTCATGAGGACACGCTCTGTTGTTGTTGTTGTTGTCCTCTAAACTGATGGCACATAAACCCCGTGTAATCAGCCCCTCTCTGATGAAGTTACTCATGAGGCAAGAAATGTCCTTTTTTTTTTCTTTTCATTTTTGTTTAAATT
The DNA here is from genome assembly GCF_055883805.1 of Amblyomma maculatum. Classification (NCBI taxonomy): domain Eukaryota; kingdom Metazoa; phylum Arthropoda; class Arachnida; order Ixodida; family Ixodidae; genus Amblyomma; species Amblyomma maculatum. The sequence goes on from NC_139345.1 coordinate 72,344,228, forward strand.
CTAGTTCAAAAGACTCATAATTATCCAAATACTCCAACCCTTGTCCACAAGTTTTTAGTTTCTGCAGGGGATCCTGGCCGATCCATCGCCGTGGGTATGTGCCATTATGACAGGTCTTCATTATCATCAAATGCATTCGCATTAAAAATGAGCCGTCGGTAATTGACAGTGTGATACGCGCGATCTCGTGACTCCCAGCTGTTGCGATGCCGCTCCGTATTTTCGCCAAACTAGAACTTCATGGATCAAAACGAGCGAAGCGACATCAAGTTCGGTGGCCGCTGAAGCCGTTGAACCGAACGGCACCTTGCTTACCTGAAATCAAGTGGCGTTGAGATAATGAGGTTGGTGTTGGTTGTAGACAGGACTAGCATTGGATTAAAGCTTGGGGTAGTGAGGTAAACCATATTAGGTAAACCTTCTTATATTGTCTTGTAAGGAAAATTTGCTAGTACAATCATCTTTGCATAAGCCTTTGTTGACCCTACCTACTGCACTGCCGTTACTGACGCTGCATAAGCGCACCGACAAACAGTAAACACGTTTTTCGACGTCCGTAATACCAAGCTGCGATTGGCTTTCAGAGCCTGGCTGAGCAACACTTTGCTATTCTTAGCACCCCTACTGCTTGCACACGACCGTCATTCGTCGACTCTTTCCTCATCGAGAACAAATAAATAAATGCCCAAGTTATCTGCTTCGCCAACGTACAATGCGTGCCCCGCGCATACGTAACTTATCAACCCCAAGACCAAGCGGAGAGTAAATATGGAAGAAAACATTGGCGTCTTTATCGGCGGGCGTCTGCCCCAACCATGCTCCAACTATACCCCAACCATCGCTCACTCCCGCGACGCAAACAGAGCGAGGCGAGAGGAACAGGCAAGAAGCAAGCAACGAGTGGATTTGCGGCCTCGAGGGCGCCTTTCGCAGCCAAGCATCGGGCCGCGTGCAACCCGACACCCAGCGACCCAACGACGACGCCTCACAGTCGCGCATCTGCCTCGTCTTATCAGTGCCAAAAGTCAGGATCGGTTTCAGTGTCCTCGCAAAGAGCGGCAAGAGAGGGGAAGCCGAGCGCGTCAGACCAACAGCTACTTTGCGCTAACCCCGCCTTTTTGACCGAGTTGGGGCACTCGTTGCGCTACAAGTCAGCCACTCACTTGTCCCGTACGAGGAGGATATAAATTATAGGTCCCGTAAAAGAGAAGTATCACATGCACAGAAACGCTGCATTCTTTTTTTTTTCTTTTTTTCAAAGGACAGACCCATGCTGTTCTCATATCTGTCCTCCTCGCAACGTTTCCTGTTGCGGAATAAAATTTAAATTTCAACAGTGCACAGTGGTTTGGTTTGGTTTATGGTGTTTAACATCCTAAAGTGACTCAGGTTATTAGAGACGCAGCAGTGGAGGGCTCCGGAAATTTCGACCACCTGAGGCGCCTATATCTTTTCGCCTCCAACGAAAAGCGGCTGCCGCGGCCAAGATTCGAGCCAGAATTTTTGGGCATCACAGTTGAGCGCCGTAACCACTGCACCACCACGGCGGGGCTAAGTAGTGTTCAAAGGTATCAAGTGGGAGCGAAACACGAAAAGAAGGAAGATAACTTTACTACGGTGGGCCTGAAAGAAAAAAAATTAAAACGAAATTGGGGGGTTTAAACATGGCCTGACCATAGTTATAGAACGGAAGCTGCGAGTGTTGAAGCGATAGCCTCTGTAACACCGCCTTTTCAATCCGCTTTTTTGTTCCTTTTTTTTTTTTACTATTGTAACGAACCGTTCAAAACGTTGACGTCTGTGACGGCTCCACCGCATCGAAGAAGGGGATGAATCGGTATAGATCGATGACATTAGTTAACTTAGTTTATAAAATATGCGGCCGAACATTGGTTCAATCTAATGAGCTGGTACCGATTAAACAAGAAACTCAGAAAAAAATGCACGGGCCTACTACTGGCTCTGTAGCTGAGCCACCTACGCTGCCTCGTGCGGACAGAAGAGAAAATAGACAAGAAAAAAGAAGAGGGAGAGAAAGACGCGCGCCGCACCAACAGCCGTCGTCCACCACCTAAGCAGTGGTGGGTGCAATGACGGCCTACAACAGATAAAACTCGGTGGCTGGCTAGCCCCCCCGCCGCAAGCGGCGTTGACCTACCGTGCCAGCCCCGCGTAGAGCCAAGAACTGGCACCCTTATGAGACGCCGTAGTTTGCGAAGGAAGCCGGAAATTTCGACCACCCGGAGTTTTTTAACGTGCACTGACATCGCAAAGTACACGGACGCTACTTCGTTTTGCCTCCACCGAAACGCAGCCGCCGGTAGAGTTCGATCCCGGGAAATCCGGCACAGGAGTTAGGCATCTTAACCACTGCACCACCGAAGTGGAGCGGAAAGATGTACTCCACTTGTGCGTTTAGATACCAATCCTATGGCAGATGCCACGGATAACGTAAGTCTTCAATTTTCAAGATCAAATCAATGGTTAGAGTCTGTACAGCGAGGCTATGCTTGTGATTAGCAAGAAAGTCGCAAAATGCTGGTTGTAGGTTTCCACTTGTTGCGTGGCATTGCGCTGCTCCAGTGAAAGTGATTTCACTATAATGCAGAGTAACGGGGATGATGCAAATTTCCCCTTCTGGAAAACTAGCAGCGCGTACACAGTCACGGGTCGTTTAACATGAATTACCGATTTTCGCTGGCTACTATGATATTGTGAGGGGCAAATTACAATCTATAATAATTAAAAGTACGAAATTGTTTTGTTTTTCTTAGCTACCACAGTAGATAGTTTAATAACGGGTACAACCGGCGCCACTTCGAGATGGTTGAGTCAGTTTCACTAAATACACAAAAAATATCTACCTCTAGCTTGGAGAGAACCAGTCACTTGCAGCCCGATGACTCAAAGAGTGGAGAAAAAAGGAAGATGCCCGTTATCTCTTCCTTATGACAGCAGGATAGCAGACAGGGAAGTAAGAAACAAAAAAAAAAGTTTCCTGGTAGGGACTCGCTTTCTACATCAACGCCTGAAACTCAGCAAAGAAAAGAAATGCAGCTTTGTAAACAAGCCATACTAAGAAGCACTCGAAAGAGATCGTCGTGCAGCAACGCGAGTGAGCTCGTCGGAAGAAACTTGGAGAGCAGTGGACACCAAGCGGAAAGGCAAAAATTCCCAGCCGCTTGTCTAAGCAACGTACACACAAGACATGTCAATAACAAGCAAGCGATTCCACAAGAAGCCATATGTCGGTTGCTTGCAGCCTGTTTTTATTGCGCCCACTGCGCCAGGAGTTTCATGCTGAGTGCACATCAGACATTCACAAACCCGGTACTTGGGCAAACGGGGAGCATTGAATAACTGCTCTGCGCATTGTTACGTATTGCATGTACAGAACATGGGCGCTCCATTATTTTTCTTCTATTTTTAATCCGACAAATGCTTTGCGGCGTTTACTTCGTAACTGAATTCCGGCTTCTATTTCGATTAATATTATTTCATGCGAAAAAATTACCATTTCTTTCCGATGATGCATATACTTCACTCTTCTGCAGTCGAAGATCATGCGAAGCATATTTTGAGTGGTGCGTTGGCAAGAGGAATTGCTACTGTGGGGCGCTTCTTATTGAAGGGACCTTTAATGCGTAAGCAGTGAACTTGAAAACGGTTGCGCCTACAGTTGTGGTTGCTTTATTAGTAATAGCGTAAGGCTATAAATCACATGACGGTTACGTGATTCTAGTGCGATTATGCGAGCGTTAGCTGTAGTATGAAACTATTTTTTTTTTCCATAATTTCTTTTAGCAAAAGTCCGACAGCCAGAGAAGAAACAAGACTTAAGCAGGACTGCGGCGATACTCTGGAGAGAACTTGTTTCTAAAGAACGCCGACAGCTACGACAGCTAACTTAAACACCTCTTTCCGCATTCATTCGCCCTTGTTTGCCACCACCCCACCTTCTCTCTTTTCTTTCCTCCCTCTAACACTATCTAAGATGCCCGACTACTGTGACGGTGGTGGTGGTGAAAAACTTTATTGGGTGGAGCCGCGAAATACTTGTTACAAGGGCTGGGCCGGCTCCTGATCACGGGTGGTGGCCGGCAGGCCGTGCCTGACGGCGACCGCTTCAGCCCAGTCGACCAGCCTCCTTTGTGAGACCGACTCTGAGCTGGAGACCGAGACCACCCAACCCTGGTAGTCCGTGAGGCCCCATTTGGCCGGTGGATGAAACTCTGGGCATATGGACATGATATGTTCGAATGTAGCTCTCGGGGCCCCGCAAAGGGAGGATTTATGAGTAGACGGGGAGAAGAGTGCCAGCAGTGCTGGGGAGGGGAAGGTGCGGGCTTGAAAGTGTTTCCAAGTTATTTGTTACGGTGTTAATTAGGGAGGGGTGTGGTGGAGGGTAGTGAAGTCTTTCAGAGCGGTACTGTAGTCTAATGTCGTTGTACGTGATCAGCCGATCTCTGACGCTGCCTATGTCCTCGGTACCAGGTTCGATCCCGACCGCTGGCGGCTGCGATTCGATGGACGCGAAACGAAGAGGCGTCCGTGTGCTGTGCGATGTCAGTGGCTGAAATTACTCCGGAGCCCTCCACTACGGCTCCTCTTTCTCTCTCTCCACTTTCACTCACACCTTTGTCTATTCCTCTACGACGCAGTTCAGGTGTCCACAGATCGTTTGACGGATACTGCGTATTTCCTTTCCTGTGAACCTGTTATTATTATTATTATTATTATTATTATTATTATTATTATTATTATTATTATTATTATTATTATTATTATTACTACTACTACTACTACTACTACTACTACTACTACTACTACTACTACTAATACTATCTACTACACTTTCTGCTGAACCCAAGGACGCGGGTCCGATCACGGCCGCGGCTGCTGCGTTTAAATCGAAAAGCAAGGCGCCCGTGTGCTGTGCGATGTCAGTGCACGTTAAAGAACCCCAGGTGGTCGAAATTTCCGGAGTCCTCCATTACGGCGTCTCTCATAGCCTGAGTCGCTTTGGGACGTTAAACGCCACAGACCAAACACAAACCAAACCAAGGCGGAAAGCACAGTACCTACGTACTGTGCATTGTCAGTGCACGTTAAAGAACCGCAGATGGTAGAAATTTACGGAGCCCTCCACTGTACGGCGTCCCTCAAAATCTCAATCGCTTTGAAATGTTACAACATATGAACGAACCAATCTATTCCACTTTCCCTCGCCCTTAATTATATTCGCTTAATTCAGAGATTGATGTCCCTCTTGTCCCTTGGCCACTTGCCAACCGAGGCAAATAGCAGGTAATGCGCTGCGGACGACTTACACAGAATGCGACTGGAAGGTTGGTGGCTTAAAAGCAGGTACCTGACGTAAAGGTACCAAGTTAAAAAACAGCGCAACGCAAAAGTCGATAAAAGTTGTACGTAAAGTGAAAAGGCTAACTAGTATAAAAAAAAAAAACGGAAAGTTTGACAGCTGGATCAGCGAAGTATTAAGAAGCAATACCGAGCGCGGTGAGGCACCTGCGTCAACAAGAGCTAAAACTCTAAAAAGCGAAGGCAACAAGGATTCACACCCATTCCTCGCTTAATCAAGTCACCACGCTTTTTTTTCTATCTTCATGTCAGAACAGCTTGATCTGGTTGCGATAAACGCGTACGAATCTGTTGCTTACACCCAACTTCTCATTCCTTCACAGTCGCAGAAGAAATTACGAAATCACCAAACGTGCCATAAGAACAAGGCTGTCGCGCACGAAATCCGCAAGGAGCCAGAGAGCCTACGATCACGCAGCTCAGGGGCGGTGACTGCACTGAAGGAAGCCCTGCTGAACCGCGGCTGAAGCCAGGTCATGGCATTTTTTCGTGATTGATTGATTGATTGATTGATTGATTGATTGATTGATTGATTGATTGAAAACATCTTTATTTATTCAGTATTCTCAGAACATGTGGGTGGGCCGCCTAGTCCGGTAGTCCATTGGCTGCTGCTGCTGCGCTGGCCCTCCCCACCAGCCAGTGCTGACGGTCAGGATCATCGCTGAGCAGAATAGCCTCCCACTGCTCCTCCGAGGGGTTGGGAATGGGGTCAACTAAGGGATTAAATTGGCATGCCCACACCATATGGTAGAGGTTAGCTACCTCTCCACAGTGTGGGCACTGCGGAGAGTATAGTGTAGGGTACCACAGGTGGACTTTCAGGCATGGTTTCGAGTTGGTGGCGACTTTTTACGACTACAAACTTTGCCAGTGTCTTTCCAAGCCGTGTCAAGATTCCTGAACCGAATACAAACTCTGAAGTGGGAAGGGAGATGGGACAGCCTGTAGAAGATGTTAAGCTAGAAGATCAAGCGTGATGGGGCAGTGGAGCGCTACGGTCTGCACTCGACGCAAATTCGAAAAAAGAAAAAAAAACTGTGTATTTAGGCTTACGCATACCCATTTTGGTTTTCCGCTTAAACCGAAAATTGCAACAACGATAATATAGCCTGATTCAATGGTCTGATTACATCCGCTGCAGGACAAATACTTCTCTGGGAGGGCGCTATATATCGATTCTAAAGGATCGTAGAAGACCCCGATGCGTAGTTCTGACCCTGAGCTCCAGCTCCAGCTCGTCCGACTGGCTGAGTCGGACACTAGACCTCCCGGCCAGCATCTAAAGAGGTGCCGCCTGCCTCTCCGGCCTAGTGCCAGGGGGGAGTGAAGGGGGCATTTCTGTTGGACAATAAAACTTCTTTTCTCCTCTTTCTTTAAAAATTAACCCGGTCTTGTGCCAGCTGCCTCCATAAATCCCCGCAAGCTTCTTAAACCTACTTTATCACTCTTGGCGACATCGATTATCTTGCCTTCGCTATATAATATGACAGCACTAATGAGGCCACCGGGAGACCCACATGTATGTACGTGGACGTATGCGTCCCTGTGCAAACCGAGCAATGGCTGTATCTTGAAGTGCCTTAAAAGAACACGGTTGGAAATTTCCTGCCCAGCGAATAGCTTGGTTTTCTCTCTTTCTTTTTTCGCTAATCCTCAAGCACCAGTCAACGTGCAGTGTTTTTCGGTGCAGCGAATCTGCACAACCACGCCAGTGACGTTTACAGCCTTTTACGGCCGCGCGGCGCCGCTCTTTGGGTAAACATTGCGCTCACACTGGAAATCTTCAACAGCCGCTCCGGGAAGCCATAGCAACCGATTCCCATCGGGTAAACAAGCCACCGCGGCTTCCACTCCGCGCTAATTCTTTACTCTGCCCTATCTCGCTACCGCACGCGTCCACTGCGGCCAGGAATGTTTACCTGGAAGTATTTCGTTCCGAGGCAAAAAAAAAAAAAAAAAGGAAAAGTTTGCGCTTTCTTCGACTTTTTTTTTTCTTTCGCTCACTTAGTGAATTAGCCTCTAGAACGTGTGTGCATGCGTGTCTTCGCCGAAAAGCTGCGTGACTCAATGACCGTAACGCACCCCTTCGTGCCTGACCCGATGTCAGCTCGCTCGAGAGCATTCGGCAAGAGCGGGCGGCCGAGGGAAATACCGCGAGCGGCGTGGTGCGGAGAGAATATTGAAAGGAAGCAGACCCCCCGCTCATGACGTCACTCCTCGCCTAACGGAGCAAGCGTCACAACAACAATAGAATGCTGGGGAACTGTCCAGTTCGAGCCAATTCAAACGGTGTATTATAAAGGGGCATGCATCGAAAGCGTTGGATGGCGGAGACTAGGGCAGCCAAACACCGATCCAAGCGAAACGCAGAAGAATTAAAGACAAAGAAGAGGAAAACGAGGCGCCCTAGACGCCTCGAGACGCACGGGCAGATAGTATACGCATTTGAAAGAGCCGGATCTACGTTCAGGCGCAGCTTGCGCGCGCTCTGAGAGTTTGCCGCACGCGCGCACACCCCGCCCTCCCACTCCGAAATAGACCGGAGCCCGCTAAGCGAGAGAGGAAAGAACGGGGTCCCTTCCGCAACCCAGACGGAGCGGAAATTGGAAGAGCGAGTAAAAAGCGCGTGACAGAAAACGGCAAGGCACATCGCCGTCGGTTCCGCTTACGCCTTCATGTCGCAACTATATAATGCGTGCGCGAGTCTGCATGGATGCCAGAGACCGAAACCCCTCCTGAGAGACCCGACATGTTGCTTAGCAAACATCTCGGCAAACATCTTATTGATTCGGAGCAACAAGCAATTGCCGTACCCCCTGCGTGATTTACGTGGGACTGTACACACGCAACAGGCCGCAAAGAACGCCGCCAACCAAACATGCAGGACGACGTCTCCTTTGTGAAGTCACGACATTAAAATCTGCGAAGGGAAAGGCTTGCTGACCCCATGGGGTACTTAAAGTGCACTAACATCACAAAGCACATGGGCGCCTTTCTTTTCGCCTCCATCGAAAAGCTGCCGCCACGGCCGAGATTCGATCCTGCGTCCTTGGGTACAGCAGTCGAGGGCCCTAACCACTGCGCAACCGCGGCGGGGTGCGGAAAGAAAGAACAAGACCTGATCCATTTGACATTTTGTGACACCGAAAATTCCAGGTCCTCTTTTAATGAAACTTTGTATACACGGCCTCATTTTTTTTTTTTTCCATATTTATACAAAGCACACAAGATTTCCCTTAACCGAAATTGAAAGAGCGTGCCTCGATAACGTACGTAAACGCGTGCATTTCTTTATGGAATACTGCGTCGGTGTTAAGGGCATAAAGCTGTACCGCAATATCTGCGATATTGTTTTCCCAGAACCCTTGTACAGGACCTTATGCAGTGGGGACCCAGGCAGCGACATTTTAAAGAGAGAAGAAAATACAGATGCCGCCATGAGGCAAGACCGTTTTCTTCAACTTACATACCCGAACTTTACCAGTGAAGAAATTTTGAGAGGGAAAAGGTTTTCTTATTTATTATTTTTTTTTTTTTTACCATGATAAAAGCACTGCCTGAACTGCAAGAAACCGGAGAGACAATACATCACGTTTGTTTTGCTTTGTTGGGAAGGGTTTATTTTTAGGATGTACTGCGATAGACAATAGAGGTTTTTCCACTAGACGCGTGCGGCATTCGATATTTAAGCACAGATAATGAGGACGGTTACCATTTGACGCATTTATGCTTCGGGGCCACCACTGTGTATGACGACCTAGAATGGCAGGCTATCACTGTGACAGGTATGCAAGACCTGCTCGAATTTATTTTCGAGATAGTATGCAGTTGTTTATCGCCAAACAAAAAATGCCTGTAGAAACTCGCGACATGGCTCCCGAGGGTAGAGCCTTTGTTGTCGTTGCGAGAGTTTTAACTCCATGAAGCTAGGCTAACCCTGGCTGATCATGATGACCCTATATGTACTACTTAGCCATGTGCTCTTTATGTTGCGCCCCGCCGTGGTGGCGCAGTGGTTACGGCGCTCGACTACAGTTCCCAAGAACGCGGGATCGAATCCCGGCCTCGGCGGCCGCTTTTCGATGAAGGCGAAAAGCAAGGTGCCCGTGTGCTGTGCGATGTCGGTGCGCGTTAAAGAACCCCCAGGTGGTCGAAATTCCCGGAGCCCTCCACTACGGTGTCTCTCATAGAATGAGTCGCTTTGGGACCGCAAAACAAACAAACGAACAAACCAATTTTATTTCCACTGCAATCATTTTACATCACATTTTTGCATGTGACAATAACGTTTGAGCCATGCAGCGATCCGATAACCACAAATTATCGCCCCACCACGGTGGCTAAGGAGTTTGCTGACCCAGGACGCGAATTCGATCCCGACCGCGGCAGCAGCCTTTTTATGGGGTCAAAAAAGCAAGGCGCCCGTGTACTGTGCGATGTCTGTGCACGTTAAAGAACATCAGGCGATCGAAATTTCTGGAGACCTCCAGTACAGTGTCCCTCATAGCCTCAGCCGTTCTGAGAGACCCTATAAAACCAAGCCAATCACAAACTATTTCACGTGAATTCTGGTGACGTCACAATACTCTCGACAAACCCGGGTTTTCTCGAGCCAATGCTGACTACTACAATACGACGCCGGAAAGAAGCTCTTAACGCTATCGCGTTAAAATGAATTCGAGACAGGGGTTTTCCTACAGAGCTATCAATGGGTGAGTCACTGCATCACTGCTGGAAAACCAAGGATGATATACACACAAGCTAGGCAGTCCTGCATGTGTTCTACCTTCTTCTCCTAGGTAAAATTTTCATCTTTTTTTCAACTGAGGCTAATTTGATTTTTTTTTTTTTTTTCAGATATAGAGGCTGATCCCTGCATCATTGGTTCCTAAAGCGTATAAATACTATGCAGCTTGTACGGAAAACATCCATGCGATGTCTATACATATATCAGTTTCTCGGCGCCAAGCTCAAGAATATTGCATGACGAACGGCGAATACTACCTATAACTCGGATGCTAAAAGTGTCACTGAATAGCATTCTGATTTGGCCCGTGTTTGTTGTATGGCAGTCGGAACGCTACAGGTACCAGGACGTGAAAAAAAAAAAAAGAATACAAAAGAACGGCCTACTGCGATTCACTGCAACGTTTCGGCGAAGGCCGCTACACACGATGTTGTCGGACCAAGTGCTATCGCAGCGGTGACAGCACATATACTGGCGTAGTTCCAACGGTGTAAGTATTGTTCCTTTTGGCTTTCTTTATCTCCGTCTCCCTTCACCTTCCTTCCTTCTCTGTCCCGCCGACGTCTGGCACCTGGCGTTGAGAAGTGGCCCTACACCTCATGTTTGGCTTCTTTCCAAGCATTGAAAAAGGATTGCACAGAGGAACATGCGCACACGCCGATGAAATTGCACAACGATGCGAAAGAGGCCGCTACAAATTGCCGAAGGATATCGACAGGTGGTGGTTTTGCTTGTACCATGGTGTTTGTGCATCGGCAGGACGGCGCACGTCCCTCGTACATCCAGAACACATTTAAAGTATGGTTTCACTTTTAAACGGCATTACGGAAGCAATTCGCAGTGACCTCCAACGCAGCCGCTGGTTGACACTACACGTACGGGTAATGAGAAGAAACCCCGCACGTTTACCGAAACCACAGACGATTGCAACCGCACAGTAGATTTTATCTAAGGGGGGATTCGCTGTCGTGCGCTTAATTCCATGCCTACAATGCGACAGAGAAAAATGACAGAAAATGGAGTCGCGGATCTGTGTTAAAAAGAAATCCACGAAGGCACTGTCCAGTAGTGAAGAAAGCACTCTCACCTTAACGCCCCCTCCCTGGCAAAATAAAAAAAATTCTAAGACAAGTACAATGGATACTCCCGGGGTTACTGGCACGATAAAGGCATTCCAAGGACGCTTTAGACGCACAGCAAATGCACACTAAACGCTAAAGTGACGCTGTTAACTTCGGATGTTAAACCTGCGTATAACTTTTGTGCGCGGAACCAGCATATAATGCCCACATGCCTAAGGAAGAAAAATGGGGTACCACGCGCCATGGCACATTGCTTCGCTTCGAAGCTAACCGTATTGGAAGGTATAACAAGATAATCAGAACTTTGACGAAATGCGAGCCACGCGGATCTGCAAACATTTCGAACTTATTGAGAAAGAGAGCGACTCGAGTCACCACCTTCCACTCCGCGTCATGAGAGCCAACTGAACGGAAACCTATTGAAATCTAACGTTTGACGAAAACTGGTCGGGTAGCAGATTCATGTATTAAGAAAAGAGAACGCCGACCAAAGGTTGCTGTTAATAATACGAAGACTTCGTATTATTAACAACAACCTTTGGTAGGCGTCCTCTTTTTTTAACACATGAATGGAAGCCTACAGGTTCCATTCAAAAATTAGAGCACGCGTCTCGGCACCGTTTAGTTGTTTTCTTTTTCTTTTTTCGACGAACCTCTCTCCCCCTTCACCAACAAATAGAATGACCTGCTTTTAATTGCGACAAACCTTGCCACCCTACATAACGCCCAGTGAGAAACGCAACATCGATAGGCAAAACACGTGTGATGGTTATTAAATAAGGGTAGAGGTGGAGCCTCAGTTGACTCGGCTTGCGAACTGAGGCTCTCCTTCTACCCTTCTTCAGTGCTCTTTCACACCATAGATTCATACTGTGTACCCACCTCCTTTCTGACGAACTACCCTGGATCCTTAATGACAATTCTTTTCACACAATAACTGGAGGCGTCGCGCTTAGAAATAACGGAATGTCACTAACGAAGAAGCAACTCGGCCATGACTACCATGGCAATTGGGAATGATCGCCTGGCTTGTAAAATAGAGTTAATATGCGGTAACTTCATGCGTGCCCCTCAGAAAGATAGAAAAAAAAAAAAAAAAGACTTCCTTGGAAGGTGTAGGGAGAGAGCAGCGGCCGTCATTTTTATATTAATGCCAATACGTTTCACATAAGAAATAGAGGCATTGCGCCTAGAAGGAACAATGAATAACGAAGAAACGAACTCGATCGTGACTAATATGACAATTGGCAATTATCGCCCAGCTTACAAAATGAAACAATATGCGTTATTCATGTGTGTCCCTCAGAAATCTGAAGAAAAAAAAAAGCGACTTCTTTGGATCGTGATAGGAAGAGGGTAGAGACAGTCATATTTATTCAGAGCTCTTTCGGGCGTTTAGAACATAAAGGGACATGCGCTCTTGGCGCGGAAAGTTTCACGCGGCGCGTGGAAGCGGTCGCCACATTCGCAAATCCACTACATATGCTCTTAGCTAAGTGTTTTCAGTACACGAACGTTCTCGAATACCAACAAAACGAAAGTGAAAAAAAGAGAGGGCAAGATGGAGCACGTGGTGTAGTCTGCGCGGCCACGCGTTCTCCGATATCGGCCGCCTTTTGTGCGACGAGCGCGCCTCCACCAAGTCCCCACTAAAATTTACATTAGCACAATAAGTACCAAAGACACGTGTCAGCTAACTGGCATCGAAACTTCTGCACCCTTTCTTCACTGAAAGAGCCCAGCTGAAGAAGGCTGGCTGCAACTATCGAAGCCAACTGTAACGTGCCGATTGGAATTCACTTGGTTTCAGTTATTTTCCAATTTCCGACAGGCTCCAACTTTTCTTTACCAGCGCAGCTCCACGTTGCCGCACAAGAAAAAAAAAAGAACAATGTTCTGAATAATGTAAGTGAACATAGCGTTGCACGTGAATATCGCAAGTTTCATACGAAGGAATCGGTCGATTGCGCGATACCACACCTTGAAGCAATGTTTATAAACAGTGGTTAACATCCACCAAGGTTTGACCCTTCGTCCGCTGGTTTAAATAAAATGTTCTACTCTCTCTCTCTCTCGGTAAACTCGCTCGGAATTAAAAAAAAAAGCGAAAGAACAAATCAATATGTTACATTTTTGTCCATGTTCGTTCCTGTTTTTATTTCCATTTTATACATATCTTATTATTATTTTCCTCGTGTTCAAGGGTCGGGCTATAAAAATGTTCTCGATTCTTCCGTACCGGACAACTGAGTTGAACTTTGCTCTAACGGAAACGTACGCACGAAAAAAAAAAAAAAAAATCAAACCGGTAAATAAAACGCCAGGTTCCCATACGCTTACGGTTAGGTCATAACAGAAAATTAGGTTAGGTCATAAGAGAACAGATTCACTCGATCGACCTGCACCCCTCCTGCGGCTAGCGTGCTCACAGGTGAATATCGCTGTGCCGTTCGCCTGTGCACTGCACATCGACACAGTAAAAGTTCATTCACTCCCCGCCTTTTACGTAGCATATCCCCTAATTTCAAATATTTTATTTTTACCCCTGCAACTACACACACGCACACCCGGCAGGAGTTCATGAAACCATGTTATGTAACTTGTTAGATATGGTCGTAAACCACGCGGAGTCCGGCTATCAGCACTGCATGCATGCATGCGCGGAGATCGTTCGCTAAACAGCGATAATAACCATATCAGCGAGTCGAAAAATACATAACGGGGCTACTTATATATACCATTGCATCGGTGTCACGATCAAGGAAAATTGCTCTGCTCCCAAGGAGCAGGCACCGGTCCGGAGCCGGTACGGAGGATGACGGATAATCATGCCGTGCTCGGAAGTCACTCACCCCTCCGACAAAATCGAAGATACGGACGCGCTCGCCTCCAACGCTGCGCTTCTCTCCGCGTCCGCATGCGCGTAAGCAGCAAGCGCATAGAGTGAGGCCGCTGCTTCCATTCAATGCACGGCGGCTCCGTTACCGAAGCAGCAAACCGGCAAGAATCGTGCACACTCACCCAATCCTAGATATGAGCGCATATTGTAATCCACCCGAGGAGGCATCGGCGGCTTTTTGCCGAAGCCGAGGTGCTTGAGTATCTTGGCCATCGCCCGTTGTTGAAAAAAATATATATATGTGTAAGGAGACCGGGTAGACCACTCGGCTTGGAACAGGGGTTCTCACGACGCGCGCACAGCCATCGGACACAATCCGTGAGGAGCACGGAGCAGCCTAGCGCGATGCCCGGCGTACCCTTCCAATTAAAAACACGACGGGATGCACTTGACAGGTCGAGCACACTCGTCCAGAAACAGGCACGGATCCGTTGCTTCTTGTTTTGGCCGTTAGGAGCGTGAGCAGCGAGAGTTTAGTTGCACTAAATCCCATAAGATGTCGCATCAAACAAAGTCAGTATCATCATCAATATTTTATTTAAGGTTTGTATCACCGCGGTTTGTACATGAAACATTATAGCTCTTCTAATTTGTGAAACAAAATTAACTTCAAACTTTTGAATACATTTGAATGTTTTGAAGTTATACTTTTGAATAATATTTGATTTCTTTATCACTGAAGCAGCAAAGGCTTTCTTTCATTTCTCTACGCGACAGGCAAGACACAAGTTTCCCTTCAGCTTCAGGCGCTCGATAAGATTTGAGTGGATTGGAGAATCTATTTGTATGTGTTTAATGTGATGGCGGCATGGATGGCGGCTCCCACTTTCGATATTTTAGCCGTGATTTTAGCGCACTGAGGATTTTGCAGTCTTCCACATCCCGTTGAAACGTTTTAAGCGGTGCCTGTGTTATGGAAGGCTTACTAGACAGCTTGTCAACAGGTCTGCGCGTCACTATCGACGAAAACAGCGCTGTAACCCCACATCCTAGGTTTTCCTCGTACAAATCGAAGTACAGCGCGTCATCGCAAGAGGAGCGGAGACGCCAGTTTTTTGAGAACCAGAAGAAGTGAGTTCGATTCATCTGCTTATGTGTGTAACCACTCAATTCGATCATTTGTCATCCCTAGGAAACGGTTCGACTTCATCCAACATGCTCGTCGATTGGCGGTTGGGACCGACGATTCAGGCGTCTCCAAAAACGATGATGAAAAAATGGACTGCACTGTCTCTAGACCCCGAAGCAGTGCACAAAGGATCTACAAAAACAGGGTATGTTCTCTGCTGTTGTCAGTAGATTTGTGTAACTAGTTTTTACACGCGATCTGTACGCGATCGTCTGGTGTAATTCGCAAATATAGTCATATGAGCGCACTATTCATAAAAGCTCTTTGAATGCTTGCTTGTTCTGCTAGGCAGAAGATCGGTTTGTAAAAGAGCGCAGCTGTGACAATGTTGGTCCGAAGTACAGTTCTTTATTTCTATATTCACAATGTCAAGCGTGTTTTATTTCGGAACTCACACGGACAAGCATTGCAATTTATGTAAGTGATGAGAAAGGCCGCATGATTTTAAGCCGATTCTTAAGAAAAGAAAAAAAAAAAAAACGCGTGTTGTACCTTGCATGGGGCACCAGAAGTGAACCTAAAAAGATTTCTCCCAGTGGGTGCCATCCATACCTTTATTAACCAAGGACACTTCTCATTTAGTCTGAGATTTGAAAAAAAAATTATATATATGACTGCAACTTTGTAACCAGAGCCTTGCTTGACATAATTTCAATATTGAAGCTGCCATCCTTTAAAGCATCTCTCTTAACTAACAGGACTTGTTGCCGTTTTGACAGACAGAACTAAAATGATCCCAAAGGACACATCAGTGAGGTTTCACTGCTCACATGGTTTTCTGAAATTTTCTAAAACATTGAGTCTGGAAAAAATAAAAATAAAAACCTAACAAAAGTAAAAAAAAAAGGCATTTGTTTTGTACTATAATCACAGAAAAATACTCAATTCATATGCAATTCTTTTGCTGAATATACTCTGTTCTTGACTATCTTAGTACCTAAGAACAATACTGTTTTCTGGTTATTACTCGCATTCAATAAATTCTTCAGATCAAAGCTGCCACTTAACAAGGCCTTCCCCTTCTCTTTCACATTTCTGGAATACTGTAAGGTATGTCTTTGCAAAAAGTAACCGAGCAGACATACTGGCAGTCGAAGCTGGCTTGTTGCCGAGTTGTGGCGTATCGGTTTCTGACAGTGGCTCCTGCTCCTCGGCTGTTAGGGTAAACTGCCTGGCAAAAGCCTATGCTCTCACAAGTGCATGCACATGTTAGTCGCATTTTTTCTTTACATCCAAAGAAAATGAGCCAGGCAGAGGAAGTTGTCAGCCAGGTTATACTCACAGCCAGGAAACAGCACCCAGCGCCGGGAACTAAAGCTCCGGGCTTGGCTGAGAGTTCACTAAAAAGTGTAGGTGCGCACTAGGTTTGGGTTGCCTGCTTTGTAACTATGTAATTTTAGCCCTTGAGGCACTGAAATAGTTGCCCCTTTACCCTTCATAAAAGACAGGTTTCACTTATTTTGCTCCATTCTCTGTTCACTAACAGGTGTTTTCCTATGTCTTCATTCCCAGCTGATGCTGTCAGAATGGCTCGTGGATGTACCAGAAGACTTTGCAGAAAATTGGATTATGGTTCCCTGTCCAGTTGCAAAGCGTTGCCTTGTTGTGTCATCTAAGGTCTGTATTCATCCATTGGATGCTAGAATCAGTATTAGTTATTTTGCACCAAAACTGTGGTTCTATATAGCCACTGTGCACAAAAGTCTGGCTAAGCAAAAGCATACCTTTCTTGAACGTCCCGCCCCAATGCATAGCACAAGGGACCTGTGTCATTGCTTTTCAGCCACACATATCAGAGAAGCAGTGTGTGCTGTCCTCTTTCCTTGTCCTTCTGAGCTGCGAGCAGCTTTTAATTCAAGCTTGTCAGTTCTGAACCTGTCAACCGTATGGTGGCTTATGGGTGTACAGGGTTGCCATGCGAGATCCTCCTGCCACCTGCCATATCTGCTAGTGAGTAAGATCTAAGCCACAGTGGCTCATGGTTAGGACACTAAGCTACTGAACTTGGAGGCCCGAGTTCGATCCTGGCCGCACAGCTGTATTTTGGTAGAGGTGAAATGCTCGGCACTTGGTGTCTGTGCGATACAAGTGCACATTAAAGAACACCAGATGTTCGAAATTATACAGAACCCTACACTACGCCTTATAACCCTAATTCTATTGGGATATTAAATTCCATAAGTCGAAAGTCATGTATAGCAGTGCTCTCCCACATATATGGGAAGATACAGGTGAGCACAAACACTTTATGCATTTAGAAACAAACTAGACTTTAAAAGACATACTCTGTGAAATGTTTGACATAAAACAAACTATGGGCTTGTGAATGAGAATGAAAGTTGTTTAGACTGAATGTGAAAGTCTAGTTTTTTTTTATAGTCTGAACCGAAGTGAGTGTTTGTTTGACTGATCATATTAGCGGCTCCCTTGGTGATGTGCTGTTATTTTTATCACTACAGTAGAACCCTGCTATAGTAAACTCGCATATAGTTCAAACTTGTATATAGTAAAGTGAAACTGAAGTCCCAGTTCATCTTCCATCGACGACTGTACATTTTCCCCCCTTTATAGTAAACACGTTTTTAGCAAGAATCTGATATAGTAAAGTACGTCTGGCCATGACGACGACTTCCCACGAAATGACATCGACGCACGCGCACTACTTAAAATTTCGAAGCAGTTGTTTTTAAAAAAAAAAAACGAAAAAAAAAACACTAGTTCTAAGTGGCTTTACCACTATGCTTAGTAGCACTGAGGAGAAGCCAACTTTACATACGCCTTAGAGCCATGAGAAAAAACATGCAGCACGTAGGAAAAAAAATAATGCTGTCTACAGACATAAAAAGAAGGCGGCGTGGACCATTCAGAAAGTAAGATAAAGTAAAAGTACAGTGAGAAATAGGGCAAAGAAGAAATGGCCGAAATTCGCATCCCTGCTCAGCATGAAGCAGCGGTGAAAATCAGTGGAGGCGCGGCATGTGCGGTTTTGCAGCGCTTGACTGCCGCGTGCATTTCTCATCTATTCTCTCTTAAATGACAGAAACAGTGGAAGATGACGGCATGTTCATGCAAAGCTTTGGTTTTCACATGAAATCAATCTTGGTTTTATTCATAGTCATGTTGCCCTCATGCTTTAGTGGTACTTCCACAAGATGTTAACAAAAACCTTATAAATGAAAAAATTGCATGAAGCGATCATAGGAGAGAGATGGAAGGTATTTTAGAGTGTTCTTTTTTTCCATAAAGCAACAAGACATGTTAATTTAATTACAAGGCAGCATCTTAGAACTTTGTCATTCCTACCACTGATATAAGTAAAGACCCTGATATATTAAAGATTCTTGCCGGTCCCAGTGACATTATTATAAAGGGGTTCTACTGTACTTTTATTTCATCGTCCTGACATTCTCCTCGAGTGTCTCCAAGTTGGAAAAGCAGCATTTCTAGTATTGGTCTTGTACCCTGTATGGTTCAGAAGGTGTGTATGGCACTGTTTTCTCATTAGCTTTCTGTCTTTCTTGTCTTCCTGCTTTAAGGGATCTACAAGGTCTTATGCAAGGAATGGCTACCGAATAGCCAACTTTCTTTCCCCTTTGCCTGGAGGAAGCAAAGCTGCAGATGGGAAATACTCAGGTTAGTGCAATAAATGCCTTTCTAAAGTTGTGTTTGGGACTTCTGACAGAACTTCTGCGCTGCATTTTTCGTCGAATTGATGTTGTGGACCACATGAACAGGGTCCATTAGTTGAATATATCTATAAATATCTGTGAAAAAAAATATTTTCACAGTTGTCCAGAACTTCTCTGTTGTAAAGTTGCTTGGACCAGCAAAAATTCTTACTATGTATCATTTATTTAGTGATCGCGTGGGTCTAAGGTTTTTGTTTGTTACTTGTCTACTTACTGAACGCATAGTTTAGGTTTTTACAAGTAACACTCAGAAGTACCTTCGATCGACCTGTTATCTTCCCTTGATTATATATGATAATTACTTATTTTCATTTATGTTATCATATTTCCAGTGTCATTATCACCTTGTGGAGGTACTGCATATCCATGAGTACAACGCAGCTATGAATGTAACGCGAGTTTCATTTTATGTGAAAATAGAAGCTTTTGAAAATATGGCGCCTCCTTCCACGGACTGCATGTCATTTAGTTGGCAGCAGTTAGGGTAAGCACAATAAAATCGAGTGCAGCTGGTTTGCCCACACAGTGTCATCATGTCTCCGCTTGTTACCGCTGTTGCTTCTTGCTTCATACTGCCTTGTGGTGTAAAAGTTCTTCCTCCCTTTTTCTTTTTTTAAGGCGGAAGCCTTTCTATGCTCATGGAACGAAATCCTGTGCGTGGGAGTTGTGTGCAAGATTTGTGTGCGAGATCTGTCATATTCCGCGAGATATGTTCTTGTCTAGCATTCCTGCTGTCTACAACCCCACACTTAACGCGTGCCAAGGAACGCCATGCGACAGGAGCGATTCTGTACTGTCAAGCTTGCACCGTCAAGTACTTGTGGTCAAACGTTGTGGTCAAACGTGTTTCTAAACTGTGCTTGCCAGCTGGATTGCACGATCGTCGGCACGCAGAAAAAGTGCACGAACAGTAGGTGGTAGGCCTTGCATAAAAGAAATTTGTTGCCAGCTGTTGCAAGAGCCGCTTTGCTTCTGTGTATTGAAAAATGGAAGTGCAGCATTGCGCTGCACGTCATTGTATTGATCCACAACACAGCCGACTGTTGCCCGCGAGCCCAGCAAATGCACTAATGAAGAATGTGAACAGACATCAGTGCTCCTGCCCCACCTACCCTTTTCAGTTCCCATGATGCGTTGTCTGCTCAGAAGCGGCTTCTAGCTGTTAAGACGTAGCTGCAGCACGTGAGCATTCCAGTGGAGTATTCATGGAGACTGCTGTCGCCCTTTACAGTTTGTCTCTAACAATGTCGTTTTAGACTGTTTCAGATATTAAAAACATGTCTGAAACAAATGCCTTGAAGGCAGGTTGCATTGATGCAATCCGTTGATGATTCCTTAGAGTGCACCAGCTCGCGCACTTGCTCGCGGTATAGCTTTTTTTTTTTTTGTGCATGGATGGAATTGCATCAACACTAGCAATAAAATTCACGCCATGTGTGAGCACGTGGTGTATCATTGTAAATTTTTCTCAAACCTAAGGCCGTCTGGCATTATTGTGAAAGCACGCTTCGAGCAACTTTGGATAGACTATCACTCTTGTGAACGAAACAGAGCATCAAAACTTTTCACGAGCAACTTTAACGAGCTGCGAACACTGAAAGCTCAGGCCAGTCAAGTGTGTTGGTTTGCTGAAAGGGAACTGTTACTGGCAAAACCACTGCAATGTTTATGCAGCAGTTATGAATTCATTGTGGGGCTGCATATGGCAGAACCAATATGTGGGCACTAAGCACATTGAATTTCACCAAGTAAAGAGCATTTGGCTGGAATTCCTCTGCTAGCACTGCTCTCCTGGCGTTTGCAAACCAATTTGTAAAGGATGGCGCTACAGACATTTATGCCTTAGCTGCCACTACCCGTGCGCGAGAGCTCTCTTGTCGGGCTTCGTCAAAAATGCACCATTTCTTACTCTTTCGGAATAAGGAAAGAAACAGCACAAGAAATATCTCTTGTGTTTAAGTGCCAGGGATGCGATTCTTGCATTTTGTGCAGATTTTTTTCATGTATTAGTTTATTTTGCACCTTGAAGCTTTTAAGAGGGCTCTAAAGATGAAATGTGGGTGTTGGATTGATGAATATTGTGGGGGGAGGAAGTTCGGGTTCCGTTTTGTATTACAGTTAGTAGTATGCGCCTCTGTTGTGTTTCTCTCTTCTTGTTTGCGTTTGTTGCACCGCAGTTCTGGGTAGGATTGATGATTTTTTTTTCTTTTACTGTAGCCACAGTAGAAACATGAACTTGTTAGCTTCAATTGCCAAAATTTTGCTGCAGCCTACCTTTTTATATGCTGCAAAGCAAAATTGTGCTTTGAAACATTTTGTTCTCTTACGAAAGCAAGGATATCAGCTGCAAAATGTCTTTTCCTGCAACAAAAAGTTCCTGCTACAAATTGTATTTATTTCTGCTGCAAAAGCTTCTGCAAGAGACCTGTTGTATCAGTTCCACTACTGTAGTTCAAAGCCTAGCACTGTTTTCTTCATAAACTCACCTTATTTGCATAAAGAATACAAACGTGATTCTCGGAAGCTATCAAAAACTGTGATGGCTTTTATTATTGTTGGTTTGCACAGCTTTTATGAAGCAGGCAAGGGCTCGACGTAAATAGCCTTTTTATTACAAATTGTCAGCAACAATTCTGCTTAAATATTTGCACTACAATTTCTCGATAGTCTCGTGCTATTTGTAAAAAATGTCCTAGCAAAAAAGAAATTCACAAACACATAATGGATGACAGTTGGGTACTATGTAGAAAAGTCGCAGGTTATTGATGGGTTGATCTTGGAATAATGCATAAGCAGGGCTTATTGTCACTGCATACGTTGCCACACACTTTCTCACATTGTTTGATTTTTTACTCTTGATTGCTTGTTACGCATGACAATGAGGTAGCATAGAGTTTCGTTGTGTGGCCTTATACAACATCACATACTGCACATTGTATTGAGACTACACTTGTTATTTAAGAGTTTACTATGGTTTCACTTGCTCCCACAGATGCCCTTGTATGTTTTGGTCTCTACAGGAAGCTGTTTTCTTTTTTTCTTGCCAGATTTTTGTCTGCTTGATTGTGTCGTTTCGGATGTACATCGGACATACTACATACTGGATGTCATGTGCTGGAAGTCACACCCTGTCTTCGACAGCGAGGTAGGTGTTTTCTTAAAGCCTTGGTACTGTGCTCCTCAGCATGTGTAGAAGGAGACACAGAGGCTTTGTTTTACCAATGTTATATATACACATCTGAT
Source organism: Amblyomma maculatum (assembly GCF_055883805.1). Lineage (NCBI taxonomy): Eukaryota > Metazoa > Arthropoda > Arachnida > Ixodida > Ixodidae > Amblyomma > Amblyomma maculatum. The sequence goes on from NC_139345.1 coordinate 72,366,402, forward strand.
TATCTTACTGTCTGAATGAATAATTGTTCAGTGCTTTCTGTCATTGTTGCATTTGATTTCTGGGCTGCATGCCTTACCCACCTATTGTAGCACTCGTGAAAAATTCCTTTTAATGTTTTCTGATACCAAAGCTTGTGGTAGCGCTTTCAGTTGTAAGTTCGTTCAGATGTCAGAGCAGTGTCAGGTGAATAACAAGCACCTAGATGGCAAGTCGACCAAATTGTACATCAGTCTGCTTGAGAAGGAAGTGTAAGCCAGGATGACCACTTTGGACAAGTAGGGTGTTGCAGTAATAAGATAATAGGACATCAAAGGTTCTGCTCAGGCCTGACTTCATCTCATCTGCCAGTGCAATGTTGAAAATGTAAATCGTGTCAGCCTATTTTTCATGAGACAATCATTTTGGCTAGATGGGGACCAATGGACATAAGAAATAACAAGAAAGGCTTAGGCAGGCCTTGATTACTTCGTACCAAAAATAACTACTGCGCTTACTCTAACTTCTTGCTGTTTTTTGGGAGGGGCTTAATTGGGCTTATGTTTTTACCAGTTGTGGCCTTGCAGTTCGTGCTTTGTTCTTCTTTTGCATGGTTTAAATGTATGAGTTTTCCAGTATAATAATCTGTATTTATGAAAAAGAGACTGTATTGTCTTTGATTGTATTACTGTTAGTACTTCTTTCTCGAGACATTAAGGAGCTGCTTTAACAGGGTGGATTCTGGCTGTTAAACCAAGCAGCAAGAAGCTGCTGCTTGTTTATCTGTATTGTCAAATTTGTGGAGTTTTTCTCCTGTCCAATATTACTTCAGCATCATCATCATAATCACCATCATCTCACATCATAATTAGTGCTGTTTATGATCACTTCAGAACAAAGACTGCCACTTGTCTTCACTTAACATTGCGTTAGCCATAATCAGGCTGTCAAAGCTAATTTCCTTATCTTTTCTGCCGACCTGTTTTCTGTTTTTATCAACCCGCCACAGTGGTGTAGCGGTTAGGGCACTCGACTTCTGTACCCAAGGATGCGGGGTTGATTCGTGGCTGCGGAGTCCACTGTTTAATGAAGGCAAAAAGGAAGGTGTCAGTGCGCATTAAAAGACCTCAGGTGGACGAAATTTCTGGACCCCTCCACTACGGTGTCTCTCATAGCCTGAGTCGCTTTGGGACGTTAAATGCCATGAAGCAAAGCATAAAGCAAAGTTTTCTGTATTTTCATTCTATTGGAATCCATTGGCATATGAAATGGAGTGATTTCGCCAATTATTTACTTATTCTTCAAGATGCCGCCTAGTGTATAAACATACAAGTACGGAAACTGAAGCTCAAGTCATTCTTTTGCATTCTCTCTTTTGGCCATATGATGCATTATTTAATGCGTACTCACTTAGCCTGTGTATCTTAAAATGATCCTTTGTGAAGTAGTGCAAACTAAAAGCATTGTACACATTTTGAAATGTTTTATTTTTCACAATCCTGCCTGTTCAAAAGTCACTGTGATTTATGGCATGGTGGAAGGGCTGCTAAACTTTTTTGAAGATGCAGATGGTAAAGTTCTCATTGCATTGTTCTTATTCAAATGAACAGTTAGAGGTAGTTCTTTACAATTAAACCTCAGTAATTTGAAATGACCTAACTTGAAATTCTGAATTATTTGAAGAATATCTTTGGTCCTATTGTTTGCAGTGTAAATATGACCAGACAATTCAAAGCTGTGGCCCACACTATCTCAGTTAATTCAAAGATCTGGAGCATTATGTGGGAATGCCCAGTCCTTATTTTACCTCAAACTAATGCTGATGCTCAGTGTGCCATATCGCCCCAGCCCGAAATTCCCAACACACACACAAAAAAAAGAAAACAAAAAAAAACTTTGCGGTATGACTTGTGAACCACCTAAGGCAGGACACATGGAGTTCCATGCTTGAACAAGAATGTGATTCATGTTCAAATCAGCTACACTTTATGGAATTGAAATTGTGCGCACTTTGCTGGCTAGATTGTGGTGGCATTCGCTCCCTTGGATGAACACTAGGGCTGCTTTTGATCCTTGCTGGCATTGTAATGTGCTGCAATAGCATTCTTAGGGAAACTGCAAAACAAACATTCTCACCATAAAGTTTTACCTAGCAGCAATGTTTTTGCATCATTGGCAGTCCCAATCACTTAGAATGACTGAGGTTTTAGTCTGTAATGGTCACTAATACATTCAGGTTGGCTTTAGGCTTTGTTATCTCTGCATTGCTTTGTTTAGTCCATTTCTGGATACATTTCCTTGCATCTTTTCTTTACATCACCCCGTTACTACGTTACTTATAATTTGCTGAAAGCCTTTTGCTTGCCTTCTGCGGCACAAACCAAGCAGCGTGTGAAATAACTGTGAAACGCCATTTCAAGGTGAAAAAATGGTTTTATTCAAATTGCAGGCAGAGTTTCGGTTCTACTGGCTTGATGAGAAGCTCGGCGAAGTCCCCCAACTCCAGCAGCACAGCGACAGTGACAGGCGCTACCGATTTGTTACACTGCCACAGCATCCATGCACATCTGAGGCCATTTCTGCTGTCATGAGCTCACCACTCCCTTTCAAGGATGAGGTACGGCACGGAGTTAGCTTTTGGAGACACCTCTCCTCATGCAAATGCTTGTCAAGAAACCTTCTGTGCTATTCTATTCCTGCTACTTCACTTAGCATGAAAATTCATCTCATTGGCCCACATTCATCCTGACTGATCAGTGAGTGACATACTGTTTTTCATGGATAAGTCCCATACTATATACCAGCGAGTTGCCATTTTAGGCCACTGCATTCCGAATACAAATACATATGTCATGCAGTTAGGTTGTATCCCATTATAGACTTACTTCACAGGATACAAAAACAAAGCGTGGCATGGTTGGTTGGTTTGTGGGGTTTAACGTCCAAAGCAACTAAGGCTATGAGAGACGCCGTAGTGGAGGACTCCGGAAATTTCGACCACCTGGGGTTCTTTAACGTGCACTGACATCGCACAGCACACGGCGCCTTGCTTTTCGCCTCCATCGAAAAGCTGCCGCCGAGGCCGGGATTCGATCCCGCGTCCTTGGGAACAGTAGTCGAGCGCCGTAACCACTGCGCCACCCCGGCGGGGTGATAGAGATGTACTATGCTGCTTGATTAACCATGAAACCCGTAAGGTGATCATGTGAAATGAGCAGCAATATTATAAAATCCATGAATTGGCATATGACTAGCAAATAAAAATAATGCGACAGATAGTAAAGCTGCATTAATATTTTACTTCAGCAGACTGGACAAATGGTTGAAATTATCCGGAGCCTTTGACTTTGGCATCTCTCGTAAGCTCATTCGCATCGAGAAATTAAAATGCATAAGCCAACAAACCATAAACTAATCTATCTGAAATTCAAGCAAAAATTTTTAAAAAATTGGGAAAGTTTCGATATTCTGAAATTTGCAATTATAAGTTTCTCAAATTGAATATCAAAGAGCGCTGAATAAGGGTAGAGGGGGAGCCTCAGTTTGCAAGTTGAGCCAACGTTTACTTGTGGACTTGTCTTTGTCTCGGCAGCGATTCATCACTGGCGGGGGTTTAAATAGGCAAGAAGAAAGCTAGGGAAGGGGGAGAGGGAGAGGAAGCGAGAAGAAAGAAGCAGGTCAAGGAGTGAAAAAATGTTTCTTGGGTGTGTATTTCTCGGCCTGGAACCAGTGCTCCCATGGCCTGCAAAAGAAAATAAAAAGTGGCAGCAGCAAGGAAAGCTCTTTATCAGGACCCTATGGAATGCCTGTCTCCTTTCAAGGAAGGCATGTCCCTATCGAAACTGCTTTAGGTGCTGACTCATCGGCCTTTCTGCATTTTTGTTTTGCAGGCCGCGGAGCACCAGTTCCAGGCTGAAAAATGCACACCCAAGGAACATTTTTTTACTCCTGGACTTACTTCTTACCCCCCCCCCCCTCCTCCCCCTCCCCCAACTTTTCTTTTTCAGTAGCAAAAACATAAACCCCTGCCAGTGATGATAGCGCTGCCCAGACGCTGCCCAGACAAAGACAAAGCGTTGACTCTGCTTACAAACTGAGGCTCCCCCTCTACTCCTTGTTCAGTATCTTCCATACTGTGTAGCCATCTTCTTTCTATTGTTCTACCCTGGATCAAATTGAATACGAATCACGCAACTAATGTACTATTGAATTGTTAGTTAAAATTTCAATACCTATGTGATATAAATGTCAAGCAATACAGTGTTGAGGTAGCTTTGAAGGTCGCAAACTGTGACTTCTGTGTTGATAGTGGAATCGTGAACTCTTTTGGGCTCATTGATTTCAGTCACTCTAGCCACTTACCATCTGCTCGCTGTTCACACAGAGGAAAGCAAAATTAAAAATTAGGCATAAATAAACACACTGTGTGTTTTGACAGGTGTCCTGACAGCTTATGTCACTCAGGGGCTTTGTTATTTATTTATTTATTGTTTCCTCAAGGGTCCACAGGGGACATTACATGAGGGGTGGGCAAACAAAAAGTTAATACGAACACAGATGGTCTTCAATGGCGGTTTTGAATAGAACACGATTGATGATGGCCGCCACTTCGGATGGAAGGTCATTCCAGTCATTGGCTGTTCGAAGAAAAAATGACATTTTATATGTTTCGGTGCGGGCCCGTTCAGGGTAGACGGCGTTAGGGTGACTATGACGAGAAAAGCGATGAGCGCGTGTTATCGGGGCAGTTTCATGATCGGAAGTGTGATAAAATTTATGATACAGCGAAAGACGGGCGATTTTACGCCGACAGGCCAGTGTTGGGAGATTAAGCTGAGATTTTAGTGCTGTAACGCTAGTATAGCGAGAGTAGTCTGAGCAAATGAATCTGGCGGCGCGGTTTTGGACTGCTTCGAGCGTGGTGATTAGGTTAGTATAGTGGGGATCATATGCAGCACATGCGTAATCAAGTTTAGGACGTATGAAAGTTATGTAAGCAAGAAGCTTAATGGGAGGGGGAGCTAGTGATAGGTTACGGCGCAAATACCCTAGAACTTGATTGGCTGAATTGGTGATGTGGTGAATATGATGCGACCAGGTTAAATCTTTACTTAAATGGATACCAAGATACTTGTATGAGTCAACGGATGAAATAGGATTGTTGATAATTGTATAAGTATTTTCACGGTGGTTGCGCCGGCGATGGAAAGAAATAAGTGACGTTTTACTGCTATTTAGGGACATGAGCCAAGTACTACGCCATTCTTCGACGCGTGCGAGATCTTCTTGAAGAATGGTGGCGTCGGAGGAATTATGTATTGGGCGGTAGATGACGCAATCATCCGCAAAGAGTCGGACATTAGATCTGATGTTAGAGGGTAAATCATTTATGTAGATAAGGAACAGAAGAGGGCCTAAAACGGTCCCCTGAGGGACGCCAGACAAGACAGGGGAGAGGGATGACGAGTGTGAGTTGAGCCCATAACCTGTAACCTACTGGTATATTTTTGCATTTTTAAAATGGTCACCCATATTATCAGGTTGTGAACCTAATGAAAGAAATATTGCACGCTACATTTATAGCCATATCTGGAAAGAAATGAACCGCTATGTTTTTGTAACACTGAAAGTATATCTTCTTATTCACATGGCACCGCACTAGGTGTATTTATTGTCCTCTGCTGTTCTGTGTATCTTGCATCTTTTCTTTTCTCTTCCTATTGCTTCAGCCTTGCGTGTTCATACATGTGCTATTTGTTGCCTGTAGCCTTCTTTTTATCCTCATTCGAAGGAAGATTGTATTGATATGTAAACTGCTTGCAACAGATATTGTTGCTTGTGTTTCAGCATAAATCTTTGACTCATTTTGATTTTCATATATGTATTGTGAAACTGTTTTGACTCTGGCTACTTAAAGCATATTGGAAGTGCATGGTACATATCTATGTTAACAGGTTGCATAGTTTACAGTTCGTACAGTTTACAGTTTGACTGTCATTGATTAGAAGAAAAAATCTATTACGGATGAATAAATATCTTTATGGAATGGCTTTTCAGTGCACTGTTAGTTGTGCATCTTCTGTGGAATGAGGGAAGATAATTTTTCTAGACTGCATTTTGCATTTTTTTTCTATATTTAATAAGACTTGTTCAGAGGTAATGGTTTCTAAGCATGAAGTGTTTGAAGTGTTGTAATAATTTAGTTTTCTTTCATGTGAAAACCTTTTCTGATAGAAAGCCGTGTGAGGATGGCCATTACAGGTAACTTGTGTGTGCATAGAAATTTTCCCTGAATGCTGGTTGTTTGCAGATATTGGATGGGAAAAACGAACACATCACTTGGATTGAATTTAGCGTGGCTGGTTGCATAATTGCAAGTATGTTATGTTATTGCTTTAACCAAAGTGTTTCTCCATTGATTTGTTTATTTGACAGTTGGACGGCCTGCTATTCTACCACAAGAAAGGTCATTACTTTGAGGGTGTCTCACCTTTAGTTACATGGCTGAAGCCATACATGGTACCCGAAATCCTTGGTATCCCTGTTGGTCTGCACTACCTTGAGAAGCAGCCACCCAAGCACAAGGCTGGGCTCAAGGAGCAGCTGGAAACTAACAGATCTCGCACAAGAGACAAATTGAAAAAAGCGCAGCCAAGTACGGAGGAGTGCGAAAGTGAAACGAGCTCTGCAATGGATACATGACCTCTAGTCACAATGTTTTGAAGGTCATTGTGTTGCATGTCACTCGGTTTGCACTCGGTGTCATGGAATGCAGTCAAATGGAGCGCAAACCCTAAGAAAGAATTCTTTGCGTGCGTTGCCATGAATTTGTCGCCAGGAAAAATTGCAAAAATGTATGGTAACTGCTGTCCAGTGTAGTCTGTTATTACAGTATGTAGGCGACTACTTTTCATGTGTGGCTGCTGAAAAATAATTGTAATCAAATAGTGGAGCACACTATTTCCTCATTCTGGTAGTAACATGCTTGCTCCATTTGCCTGCACCCTTGGCATTGTATAAAATTTGTTTTATTTAGTGAAGCATGGCTATTAAAGAGCAAGTGCTGATTTTGATACACCATGGTTTCACTCATTGATGGAAGAATTCATCCAGTCTTTAAACATCTGTAAATACAACATTCTTGGAACATTTTACCATGTCATAAATGTCGCAGAAATAAAGAGCCTGTTGATGTCTGTTGATGTTTTTTTTTTTTTTTTATTTTTATGTCCGGACCTCTTCTTGATGGAGGTGGTATGAGCCTACTGTTTAATCAAGCTTCAGGAGGAATTTCTCGGGCCTTGTGTCTGGGGAAAGTTTGATGCTTTCTGGTGCAGCAAGAATTAATGTAGTCAAGGCCACCGATGGAGTAGATGCCATAGTGGCGGCATGTTCTGTGCCATAACTCATTGTTAATTTTGTTTTTGTTTTTTAGTAGTGCTCTTTATTGTCAGGGGCGAGCGGCCTTATCACTCTCACTTGAGAGGGGCTGCATTTTGCTGACATAATGGCAGCTGTGTGAAACTATTTTTACAATATTCGAGGCTAATATAGATGCTTTAGAAACCTTAACTTGACTCGAAAGTGCTTAATTATCATCTTGAAAGGTGTCGTGGAAAGCTATGTACTAAAACTTGAAAATGCACTTGAACAATCGGTACTCCGTCAGTTCTCTCCATAGTGAAAATTTTGAAGTTAGCTTCGATATTTTACCGGCGCTGAGACAGGGGACGAGGAACAAGAAGAGACGACAAGACAAGCGCTCGGACTAACAACTGAAGGTTTAATGAAACATACAAGGAAATATATTCTCGCATGACAACCAGAAGCAAATGCGCTATTCCTTCTCACCAAAAAGACCAAAACATACAGCTATGGATCCAAATATGACTTCACAATCATTGATAATTACTGATGGTGTGCTAACGCACGTGTCACTATATTTATGGATTCAGGTAGAACGAAAGGAAGAAGATGGTTTGCATGGTATAAAGAAGAAGAACCGAACAAGGGTAAATAGAGTATGCCTCAGGTCGCAGATGAGCCAACGTTTCGACAAGTGGACTTGTCTTCGTCTTGCCCAGGCGAAGACAAGTCCACTTTTCGAAACGTTGGCTCATCTGCGACCTGAGGCGTACCCTATTTATCCTTGTTCGGTTCTTCTTTTTTATATCTTTATGGATGTGATAGGCTTCACTGATTTCTCTGGTCAATTTGTTTTGATTCCTGAAAATAATCTTAGCTTTATCAAGGATCGGAGTGCATGCTTTTGTCGACACCTTCGACGAATCGGGATCATTAAGATTACAATCTCTGTAATGTAGTGCTAAGTTGGATGAGGGAACTCCTTTCAAAGACGTTTTATGCTGGCGCAGGCGCGTATTGATGCATTTCCCCGTTTGCCCTATATACCTCTTTCCGCATGTAAAGGGAGTATCATAGACTACTACTGCGCATGGCACAAAACGCAGCTCATGTTGTACTTGACATACTTTGCTAGTTTTTTGTTTTTGTTCTTTGCGTCTCCTATCTACCATAGCGCAAATTTTTCCCAGCCTATTGGGAGCCGAAAACAACACTTTAACCCCATATCTATTGCCAACTTGTTTGAGCCTCTGGGACAGCTTGTGAACGTACGGTATTACCGCATAATTCTTTTCATCTTTACTTGTTGTGCCCGATAGATCCCGCTTACCAAATGACTAACTTTTTCAGGATTTTATTGCAGGCCAGTATTATCACTTCCTTTGGGAAGCCTGCTAACCTTAATCTCCGAACCCGCTGATTGAAACTGCTGTCGGTAGTAGAGGTCGGAAAAGCCCTTATTAAATTACAATTCAGCACATTCGAAGATAGCCAAGTGCGGCATAGCTGTGTCGTGTTTGGGTTCAGGTATCACAAAATCCGGTGTGCACACTACAGAAAAGAGGCTTTACAATTTTAATTTGCCATTGAAAATCACATAAAAACAACCCTAGCACTTTCAGTGTAACCCCTCACATGACTACATTCCAGCAAAATATAGCTGATTTTCGTAACTGCACGTTTTTCTTTTTTCTTCTAGGAGTGCTTGCCATAATTTATATTTTTCGCTCTCTACAGTGCGTCCTTAAATAAAAACCACCCCTGCTTTCGCACCACGAGAGGTATGCTTTCAGGTTTTGCCATTAGATGGCGTCACAGTGTTTACAATTTCGTGAATGAAGCAATGACAGTGCCCACTAAAACTTTCGTCGACGAGGGCGTACGTTATTGTGCCATAACAGCATTGAGTGTGAAACTGAAAAGGACGTTACTCTACGCAAAAAAAATGTCTGATTACTGTCTGGCGAGTGAAAGTTATATTTATTTTCCGTACGTCTTTTTTGTCGACCACCAGTCGTCATCGCGGTCGCTGCTCATGGTTTCCAGCATCGGACTAGATAAGAACGGGCGCACTCATTGATCGAAAAATTCCTGGTAAAAATTTTCAACAGCGTTTCTAACCAACCCGTTATGAAATCGAACATTTTAGACATCAATCTTTCCACTGCGGCGAAAAAAAAATCGAGACCTGGACCTAAATTCCAGTGTTCTGCCCGTGTAAGGCCACCCGACGCGTATGCCCCTGCGTGGCCTTGGAATGTCTGACTCCGGATTCAAGTGTCCCGAAGGTTTCGGTTCCCCTCTGGCTCTCATCTGGAATGAGAAATGCGGATTGGCAGCACCTGCCTTCTCCACCATGTGATCGCGTTACATATAATACAGTCCGCCGACCATGCAGTCAGGTCATGTCACCTACCAACTACCACCTGTAAGAGGCATGCTCGTGATTTAGTTCTTGCTTGTAACGCCGGCGCCGGATTTTCTAGTTAACGGGGATTTAACTCCCTCACGTTAAAAGGAGAGTCATTGCTATATGCTTGGTCTTACTTTTGAGAGCGATGGTGTCAGGGCACAGCTAATATATCAGGCAGTTCGAATTTGGCGCCAATCCTCCTTTTTCACAAAATGCGGCGCCCTCTGGGAGTTGTTGAAAATTCGTCTGCTACTGGTTGAAAACGCCCTTGGCGCCAGTGAAATTACGGTATGTGTTCTTGACAGCTACCGCCATATATCGCATACGCCTGTCACAAATATTATCTACACATGGCCTCCGAGATCAGCTAGGGCTGCGCCGATCGCGGAGGCCGAGAGCTGCGCATGCGCATGCGCAGCTGGGGTTGGTGGTTTGTTTTCAACCAGGGGAGAGGCGCGCATGCGCAGAGCGACCCTTTGAAAAAAGCGGATTAGTCACAGCGACACGTCATCGATTGATGTTTCGTTTCTTCCTATGAGTAGCTAGCATCGCTCGGTTGCGGTTTCATGCGGAAAAAAGGCGACGGTTTCTTTGTTCTGCTGGCGCTGGCTTTAGAAAAAAAGTTTTGCTTCGTTCCAAAACTGATATGGACACTGTCTTGTACGCGGCTTGGATTTGCTCATCGGGCCTAATCATCTAATCGTTCTAATTAAATGGTTAATTAGTGAATTGATGTAACCAAAAGCATATTTTACTCTCAGTTATGCCTACTGCAGCAGAAAATATTTTTTGTCAATTTCAAACTACGTACTGTTCAGAATTTTTTAAGTGTGCGCTAAAACTTTCAGCGTATAACCGAGCCCCTATTCTGAAACTGTCAACTGAACAGATACAGCTACTTCTATGCAAGTGGATTCTCTAGGATCACCAAACACGGTGTCCCATCGTTTTTGTTACTTCTTTTGAAAGTGCTAATGCACCAAGAATTGGAAGCGGTGTGCGAATAGCGGCCTTTTGTCAAAATTGAATTTAATGAAAATATAGCCTACGTCTATACCGAGTCGAACATCACTCGATATATGGTGGCAGAATGCAATTTAAACCAGATAGAATATTTTTATGAATATTTGTGCTTCTTGTGTGCAGTCCCCTTATATATCTCCTGCATTAACATGGCTCACAAGACATCATTATCCTGACTCACTGACACCCTATTATATTCGAACTGACACGTTTATGTTTTCCTTTTTCCCTAGGACAATATCGGACAATATCTTACAGATGGCTATGTAGTGTGACTAATGTTATGTAAATTTGTATCAGTTTCTGTTGTTGTTTGCTCTTGATCGTATGCATCTATGCCCCCCTGCTTGGACCCAACGGTCTGCAGTATGGAATAAATAAATAAATAAATAAATAAATAAATAAATAAATAAATAAATAAATAAATAAATAAATAAATAAATAAATAAATAAATAAATAAATAAATAAATAAATAAATAAATAAATAAATAAATAAATAAATAAATAAAGTATTCGTACTGTACGAATAATGCCCGGGAGAAGCAGCACGGCTGTGCGGCTCTGTAAATTACGGGTTTATAACTGTTAGCCGTCAAAAGAAGCAGTATACTTACCTAGCTTCATTATAGCCCGCGGGCAGCTTTGTCTCTGCAGCAGAAGCTGTAAGGAGTATTCACGTGACGTCAAAACTGATGTCAGTGCGCAGCCGACGCCATATATTTGCGTGCTGTTCTAAACGGCGGCTTAGCTGCTCGTGTGCGTCCATTTTCTGTGTCACTTTACCTCATGCCAGCATCTTAAGTATAATGAAAACTAAATCGGCATCATGAGTGACAGTTCGAACTATCTGCAATGTCTGCTCGATGCGGACAAAAGCTGGTGCATAAAAAACAAAAAACAAAAAAAAACTGTGTGTGCACCGATCCATTTGCAGTCGATATGCGCTACTGCTATAGGTAAGCGTCGACGTACCTGTGGCTGCGAATAAATATGTGTGCCATTCATGATTTCCTTGTGTTCCTGTTTGGTTTCGTCACAAGAAACCAACTGAAAGCCTGCAGATCACTCGAAGGACACAACTCATTAAAAGTGGCTGGTTTAAAGATCCTTGGCTGAAGCAGACGAACCCCTGGAAGCTAAACCACTGAATCCTTGTAGCTCTATTCTCGCACAAAAATTGTATTTGAAGTTTTTATACCAGACTTGTTTAAGGGGGTACTTGCAAATATTTTTTTTTGTGTGTGAAATGAATTTGATCCTTGCCACATTTCATGCCTTTTTCAAATAAGTGAGGAAAGGGGGACTTTTTATTTTCTCAGTTAAGTGATGGAAGAGAGATGACATTATACATGAGCACTGTCCTTATTCGAGAGCAACTACCTAAAGCCTGCCAGAGGAACTCAGGGATGACGTTTTCCTCGAAAATAGCACGCGTTCTGCCAGATGTTCTTCATTTTTTTTTTCGGCCCACGACACGAAAAGATGGGGTGCTATGATCATTGGATGGCTACTAGTGCAAATTGTACTGATGCCAATTGAACGCTGAAGAGTGGCACTTGCATCCCATTCGCAGATGTGTCGCCTCAGACAAAAAATTGCATTGTGATGTGTGGCTCAGGGTCATTCTGACCGCTTGACAGCTGGTGAAGCCCTGTCCCGACACAGTACCGGTGGAAGAACAATGCGTTCATAGGCTGATCAAAAGGTGCGCTTGATCGGCTGCACGTATTGCATTGTTTATGTAGCGCAAGCTGTCTCAACTGCATGCTGACAAGTGCTGTCGCTATGTGCATGTACGGTCCAACACTGTGTTGTGTTAGTGACAGTCTAGCGATTTAAATGTGTTCTGGCTTTTTCTGCAAAAAGGTGACGACCGCCATTTATTTTCCATTATATGGTTCTATAAGGACACACAACTGAAGTATTCTCTGCCGTGTCACAGCATTTTTCCACCATGTTCTCGGCAAATGAACGGGGAAGAATGAAACGGCAACCTGAGGGCATGGACACACGCCCTTCTGACGTTGCTCACTTTTAAGGACTGCTTAGGGGTTTCTTGTGTGCATGGTTTCATAAAAAAGCCTTGACATTAAACTTGAAACTATGCATTTTTAAGTTTTGCTTAACAATTCACGATGTAAATATACACCGGCCGATGAAGCTAGCACATGATAACCTGTTAGTAAAAGTTCATATATTATTACAATTTCCTTTCAAATTTTTGCCTAAATTCAGGACAGAAAATTAAATGGTCCCTTACCACAATGGTAATGGTGGTCGTGCATTCTTTAAGCCTTAGGATAAAGCGCCTGATTGCGACTGATTGATGGGGAAGGTATTATCGATTTAAGCATCAAAAATATAACGCACAGTGCATGAACATTATTTTTATGCATTCAGGGGATTGAACAGGTTGGGTTAGTGGAGTGTTTTGAGGGGAATACTGGGCCTCATGAAGAAAATTCTGCAGTACACATTGCTTTCCTCGTAAGCTTAGCCATTTAGTAAAATAGGTCGGATTGAATGAGGAATTTTTCGGTGCATATAGGGAATCAAGACAACGTAAACAGCACGCGTTTCGCGCGCATGCGCAAATAAAGCTTCATTCATGATAAATTTAAAGGCGCTGAAAACACCACACGCATACACACAAGCGAAGAAAACGGGACAATTTGTGTGTGTGTGGTTTGCGGCGCTTTTAAGTTTACCATGGCAAGCTACCAACTAGCCCAACAACAAGAATTCTCAAAGCTTCATTCCCTAAGCAAACATATACTTGATGATGTGACATGTTCGCAAAAGGGCCACAAACATCACCATCAAATTACTTGCACCCTACAGAGCAGTTCAGCTTGTTCACACTAAACGGGTAATGCATCCACGTGTGGACCACTGATAATGAGGCGGGCCATCTTTTTGAAGTTTGCGCTGCACCTTCCAACGGTCTAGAAGTATTGCCCGACAGGCAGTAGACGGACCTGTGCGTAAAAAAAAAAAATACGTACACTGCAGTGAAGTTGCCCCAGTCACTGTAAATTGCATTGTTCGAATAAAACCTTGGCGATGTCCTCGCTCTCGCCAAAGTCAGGAAACCGTATGAAGCAGGTGAGGCTTTAGGAGGATCTCGTGTTGGCAGTTGGCATGCGTTGTAGTGCTAATGTAGCACTGTACCTGCAGTACAGTTCTACATTGTACCTGTAGTAGCTGTACCGGTGATATAACTCGTAGTGCGGGTTAAGGAACTCTGACCTCTTGTGGGCAATAATGATTTGATTCCCCATATTCTGGACGGGGCCATGCAATGGACGCCTCGTAACCTCTGTACTTGTCTTTTATTGCGAAACAAATACTACAACAACTAAAGTGAGACCTCGGATAAAGTGTACTAGAAGAATACTTCTAGTACACTTTACCTCGGGTGGCCACAGCTACGCCGTGAAGAGGCTTAGCTACGGTCTCCTCATAACAAATCAGCCTGCTATGACATTTTAATTCACGTTACCCCTGTGCCACGGGCAGGAGATGCCAACTCGGGTCGCTCCTTTCATATGGGAGGGTGATAAAATCAGCCTGCCAGAACCGTTTGCATTCTCGATCGTTACCCGGCCCTACGACACGCAGGCACGTCCATACGTCCTGGATGAAGAGTGACTTTATATGTGAGCTGGTAGCTTACGCTCTCGCGCGTCATACCCTTAAAGGATGAGCTTGAGTGTCCCCAATGATGTAGTATCTTACAATGATAGATCATGGCAGGGGAATAATGTAGCAGGCAAAAGAAGCTTCCGCCGTTGCTTTCGCAATCAACATGGGTTAACCAGAGCTAAACCGCTACTAATTTTTTTTTTCACGAGGTAGGAATTCCATGCAGGTAGATGTCCCCTACTCCTGCAGTACCCTGCCGCGATTAGCATTGAAGGCGTGCTGTATTCAGCTCAATTTGACACCAAATATTGTCTGTGATGTCGACATATTTTTGAAGGTATAAGTCGAGGAATGCCTTCGACGTGCCTCCAGTGCGGACTTTGAACGGTGGCGGTGCAGTTGTCGCAGTGAGTATTAGAATATCTGGGTTCTGCTGTAGCCAAGTTGGCCGCATGCAGACGACTACAATGGAGGAAAGTGGAGCATCGCCCAGTTTGGCGAAATGTAAGCTATTTGCCGCGAATGAATTATTGTACACATCAACCGCCACTTCCGCCACAGGCGTTTCTGAGAAATGAACGAGAAGAATTTGATAGTTTAGCTCGGCAGACGAAGTACGCATGTATAGCTATAAATGCAACTGCAATCACGAACTGATAGATATATCCGGTGAATCGGTTCCTAAATGCAATGCAAATATATTCTTGTCTCACGAGTGAATCAGAAACTCCAGAACTTTTGAGTAATTTTTGTGTTCGACTTTGCAAGGGCAGAGACTGACGCGGTTCCTTTTTAGTGTGAGGGTTACACTACTTTCCTCCTAAAAACACGTCTTGGGCAGGGTACCTCTGCGTGGACTACATTAAGTGATCGCGAGGGCAAAGTGGCCGGACACAGGAACTTCTACACTGCGCCAGATTTTCTGTTCTTCAAAGTGTACTTGGATAATTCGAGTGCTGTCTCCCTCACACCGAGATCTTCGCAAAGACTTCATTGACGCTCATTAGCAGAACTGCGTTGAACTACGCATTTATTCTCGACGCTACGCACCAAGCCTATGCTGCTAGCCACCTGACCTTGTACACGTGTTGCAGGGCCGTGTCAGTGCACACGGCACGGCTCTCAGTCACAGCTGGAGGAAAATTCAGCGAGACATGTTAGACGAGGCTGCGAAAGTGGTAAGCATGCAGACCGTTGCTATGCAGGCAGTACCTAAAATCCGGCTTCACTGAAGCTGTTCCCTAGCACAGATAGAGAGAGAAAATGAAGGAGGGAGAGAAAGCTGCTGGTAGTCTGCTTTACACAAAGTATAGAAAAGTGGAGAAATCATTTTAGAGCACTTGCACTCAGCTAGGCTCCCGTTTCTGGACTGCGTGTCGTCATCGTTGTCGCGTAACACGCCCCTGTCAGCCGTGGCAGATAGAAAAGCGAAACGCCACCTGCTATGAGTAGCAGGGAGCGTGTTAGGCCGACTATATGCTGACGATCGACCCGCAATACAAAAACGGGAGCCTGAGAGCTGCGCCCTAAAATGATTTCTCCACTCTTCTACAGTTGCCGCGGCTAGCAGGGGGTAGAGTGGGGAAGTGAAAATTCTTTCCAGCATTTAAGGGGGTCCGAAGAGGGTGAGAAGCAATGGGCGAGAGGCTTGGGATGTGTGGCGGCAGCGAACGATTAACGAATGCGCAATAGGAATGGGGATTTAACGAGGGAGGAAGCTATAGAGCTTATTCACGTGACGTCATTGCAGCTTTACTGGCAACCATGGTACGCACAACGCAACACCAAAGAGGGAGAAAAGAGAGAGAAGAGAGAGAGAGAGGGTACACGACGAATCAGAACATGGCGTCGATGAAATCCGAGCTCCGGTTGGACGGCGTTGCAAACGGCGTCTCAAGTGTTCGACAAATGAGCGGCGCGCAGCAGGAAGAACGCTGATAGACCGGCGCCGATGTGTTGTTGTTGTTGTAGTGGTTATTTATTGTATGTACAAAAGGAAAGAAAAGATGTTTGCCAGTCCCGGTATCTGCTATCTTATATCTGAAGCACCTGAACTGGGGCGGCGGAAATAAAGGGATAGCGAGAAAAAGGTAGAGGAAATCAAAGAGGTGAGTGATAGGGAGAAAGAAAAGGGTAGGTAAAAATAAAAGAAATATATACACTATGGTACAGTATACAGTAGTTTGCTCGAGGCCCACCCGCAAATGTCTTAAGTCACTGAGCACTCGGCACATCGGGCAGGCCTCCGCAATAGATCTGCGTCCAGGCAACTGTTCACAACGCACGCACTGGCCCACTGTACAAAACACTGACGGCTGTCGTGGGCGATCGGCCGTTATTGTGGAAAATAGCACACGTGGAGCGTTCAGTCACAGCGCGCACTATCTGGCGAGGTGAAATAGGCGGGTCATCAAGCCCGCCTGTTCGATGTACTCACACAGGCTCACGTGAGCTCGATCGCGGACGCGCGCACTGCCCGGCGGCCACAGGAGCACAGCTACGCTGTCCGGGATTACCCCCTGCGCTCTGTAAGCCGCCAGCAACTCACGTCGTGGTTCGGCTAGCGCGGTGCAGCGCAGTAGAAGATGTTCGAGAGTCTACCGCGCCACAGTCGTCACACACGTCACTAGTGGCAAGTCCGTGGCACATCCGTAGTTCCCCAGGCCACACACATCCAATGCGTGCACGGAGGATCATTGCGTGTTGCAGCCGAGTCAGCGATCGGCCGCTGACACTGTGCATGCGCTCACCTCTTGCGATGCGTGGGTCGGGGTGCTGCGTCCGGAGATGATCGTCGATTACCGCACGCACATCCTCCGAAGCGAGTTGCTCGTCGCTAGGAGGGAGTTCATGTGCTGCGGTCGCGAGCTCGTCGGCACGTTCGTTGCCCTCTATGCCGCAGTGCCCGGGGATCCACTGTGCCCGTATAGCGCAGCCACGCTCCGCCAAGCGCTTGAGACGCGCGCGAATCTGACACAGCAGCGGAGTTCCCCGGCTGAGGGCAGCGCGGGAGTCACATAGCACGGCACACCTGGGTGGCGGCGGAGTCAGTTCAAGCAGTAGATCCAGGCCTAGGCGTAGGCCCAGCAGCTCCGCCGTGGTGGAAGAACCCAGGTATGACAGGTGCAGCTGTCTGTGCAGTTGCAGGGCGGGGATGGTGGCCGCCGCTGCTAGCGAGCTCTGGCCACGGAACCATCGGCATAAACGAGGAGGTGGTGTTGGAGTTCCTCGTAGATGACGGCTCTGGTCAGCTGCTGCACTGCACAGGGCGGCGTGGTGCGTTTCCCCGCGATTCCGACAATCTCTCCGGAATTGTTTTTTTGTGTGCTTTTAGTTTCGAACCGCCCAACAATATGGCGTCTCCAAAATACAGGGTTACCACAACTGCCGCCCTGTATTTTGGAGACGCAATATGCGACTAACGCAGAAGGAGAAGGTTATACCTGGGGCTGAAGAATAAACAACCTGAACGTAGTGGCACGATAGAGAGTTTTAGCTACGCGGAATCTGCCGCCGCGCGTTCCACTGCGATCGCCTCGACGGAACCAGATGACGCCACATGCTGGAAGTCGGCAAAGAAACCTGGAGGACCAGTTAGCGCGCGTACGGTAGTGGATAAAGGGTGAATGGTCGGAAATCGCGCTATGTTAAAGTTCTCTAATAAGCCAAAGGAGGACTACCACGTAAGCAGAAAATTGTAGCGAGGGCGAGGAGTGCACACAACAGAATAGCGCAATTGAAAGGTTGAGGGTCGGGTACGCCCGGAGTGAGGGTAGCGGTCGGTGCTGTGTGTGAAAAATCACGAGAATGCCGCCGTTAGGGGCTTAGCACCTGGATTGCACGCATTAATGTGATATAGACTGCTATATCCGAGTTCCATTTGGTAACTAGGGTAGTAATGGAAATCGAACTTTGGACCCTTGAGTCCCGTGTCAGACATGCAAAGCGTAGGTCATGCGGTGTGGTTTACGCGGCTTCGTTAAAGCGAGGTTTTATGTCTATGTTTCAAATAATGCGGCAGCTTTCGGCTGTATGCTATGAGTGTTTGAGGTGATGTGTGAGAAGAGTATGTGTGAAATAATGGTTTGGTTTGGTTTTGTTTAGTTTGATTTATGGGGTTTAACTTCCCAAAGCGACTCAGGCTATGAGGAACGCCGTAGCCTGAGGGCTGCGGAGTAATTGCGACGATTGGGGCTCTTTAACGAGCACTGACGTCGCACAGTACACGAGCGCCTTGATTTTTCCCTCATTAGAAGAGATTCCACCGCTGCCGGCATTTAACTAGCAGAAAAATAAACTATGGTTTGGTTTGGTTTGTGGGGTTTAACGTCCCAAAGTGACTAAGGCTATGAGAGACGCCTTAGTGGAGGATTCTTCTTGGTAGTGGGGGTCGGAAAATTTCTTCTCTATCGTTTCAAAAATGTCACCGCGATTATAGTAAGGCTGGTTTCGTTTGTGATGTAGCGTCCCAAAGCGGCTCAGGCTATGCGAGACAACGTAGCGGAGGACTCCGGAAATTTCAACCACCTGGGTTTCTTTAACGTGCACTGACATCGCACAGCACACGGGCACCTTTCTCTTCGCCTCCATCGAAAAGCGGCTGCCGAGGCCGGGATTCTATCCCGCGTCCTTGGGCACAGTAGTCGAGCGCCGTAACAACTGCACCACCCTGGCGGGGCAAGAAATAAACTATAAACTCGTAACTGCAGTTATATGAAAGCGCGCCTATCTTGGATCCTTTACTTCAGGGTATCGCAAATATAAAATACCTGGAGCACTGCGCTCAAATCTCGCACTATCATCGCAACTGCCGACAAAGTTTTGAACACTGTCTTTTTTTTTTTTTGCTCAGTTAGCTGGTCGCGGCACAAGTAAAAGATATCTGCGACACCCGCGGTTTTGGTTTTAGGAAGGCTGGAAGCTTTATTTACCAGTGAAGTTTTCGCACTGTATATTTCTTTGTTGTTTCGTAGCCTTGGAGCTGAGTGGCATGTTCTGAAATGGCTCGTCATGTGAGGGCAGCGACTTCCCTTTTTCTTCGAGTCTTTGTGTAGTGGCTCCAGAGTTTTTATTTTTCTCCGACTCGGGTTCTTGAAGGCATATTATTGACCTTTACTATAATAGGACACGCCGCGGTGGTGCAGTGGTTAGGACGTTCGACTACTGTGCCCAAGGTTTCAGGATCCCAGCCGCGGCAGCCACTTTTCGATGAAGGCGAAAAGCAAGGTACCCATGTGCTCTACGATGTCAGTGCACGTTAAAGAACCCCAGGTGGTTGAAATTTCTGGAGTCCTCCACTACGGTGTCTCTCATAGCCTGAGTCGTTTTGGGACGCTACATCACAAACGAAACCAACCTTACTATAATCTCGGTGACATTTTTGAAACGATAGAGAAGAAATGTTCCGACCCCCACTACCAAGAAGAGTAAAAGTGGTTGACTGCTTCGGATTCATGCAGTCCCTGCGTTCTAGCTTGGGGAATCTCATATTTCTTATCAATAATGGGGTGAGGCTGTCCGAGACACTTCGAGAAAGGCCTGACTATAAGCGCTGCACACAGGGATCGAAAGATTTTCTCCATAGAAAAATCGTACATGCAATCCTATGCAAATAAAGAAAGCATGCAAAGTTTCTTTACTGTTTCCTCCTTTGCTGAATTTTTAAAGTAAGACAGAGATGAGAGGGTCCTTCTTGTGGAAGCCACTTACTCCCGATAATTCAGAACGAGGCATGGCACCATGGCGCGTATTTTAACCATAAGTAGGCTGTTGTAGAATGCATGTATACGGCAAGTTGTTCTCTGACGCGCCAGAGGACACTATACGTTTCCTACAATGCGCCTCGAGGAGATAGCAGAGGCAGAAGTATTGTAATGTGCTCTTTATAGCATGCCATTGTTCGCAGTGAACGTTTCACGTTGGCTTGCAACATCCCATGCATTCAGCTGGAGGTTGTTATCGCCGCCCACAGTGTCGCCATGATAAGCAGGAACTTGGGAGTATTTCTTGAGAGATTCCTGAAACAGCCTAACAAAGAACACTTGAATCTGACGGTTTATTGCTCACACAGGTGTATTCTTGCATATTTCCACGACATGCTCCATCATACAGCTCTTATGGCTCGGCAGTCGACGTTGACGCATTTTTGTTAAAAAAAAATTGGGGAGGTGCACACACCAGGGGAGTTGCAGATTAAAAAAAATCGCATAATCTGTTTCAGTTCCGTTCATAACTAACGGAACTGAAACAGATAACGTAAAACAAACATTCACTTGTGTTGGGACATTTACTGTTTTAACAACTGAAATGAAATGATTTAAGACTGGCTACGAAGCCATAGCACGGCCCCACACTGCTTTGCATTAATAACTTCTTGCATTAATAACTTAATACTTAATACTATTAAGTTATTAGTACTAATACTAATTAATAACTTGAGTTATTAATGCATGTATATGTACGACTTTTTTGGACGGACTGATGGATGGACGGATGGGCGGACGGACGGATGGATGGATGGATGGATGGATGGATGGATGGATGGATGGATGGATGGATGGATGGATGGATGGATGGATGGATGGATGGATGGATGGATGGATGGATGGATGGATGGACGGACGGACGGACGGACGGACGGACGGACGGACGGACGGACGGATGTATGGATGGACAGAGGGATGGATGTTCCCAAACCGGACTCCTTTTAATGCGCTCTTTATTCTTAGTAACAATATGCTCCTTGATATTGTCGACCCTCCCGGATATCCCCGACGAGGAAGTAACATCACCAGGCTACGCAATTAATCGCAAAGATAGAAATTGGCGAGGCTGTGGTGTTGTAGTTATGTATCAGCAGTCATTACTTGTACAGTGTGTCATCATTAAAGTAAATTTCGAGGGCGCAGTTTTATCGGTGGTGGCTTTTACCGTCCGCGTACTCAAGGCAGGGATTTTTTTTTTTTTAGCTCAATGAATTCCTTTGTTCCATAAAAGGCGGTTCTTGCATTGTCCTCTTAGGTGGTGGCTTCAATATGCCGTCAATCGACTGGAGTAGTGATCTTCCTTAACCCCTTTCTAGTACAGCCGAACCTTTTGTGGACATCATATTATTTCATGATTTAGCTCAGTTAGTGAAATGGCCCACCCGAATACAAAATGATACAACTTTAGTCTTGGATCTATTTCTTGTAAGCAACGCAGGGCTCAAGCGTGAGCGCGATGTACAGTACATATTTTTGATGGAATATCTGATCACAAAATGATATTTTTAACTGTTCGACTAATCCGTCCTACTGAAAATAAGGAAAAAAGTGCTGCCTTCCAAACTTTTCGCGCGCTGAAGACGTCGACATAAGGTCGCTGTCTGACTTTATTTCTCTTCCTAAATCGGACACGTGCAATGTGAACGAGCTATGGGGTTTCTTTAAGAACCTAATATTGAAATGCGTCAAGGACGTTTCCCGGTGAAGTTGTGTACGCGACAGCACACACGTCCATGGATGACGAAGGAAATAGTGCGGCTAAACGAATAAGAAATTAACGCAGTCGGTGTCCCACAGGTATCACTGCCGGTAAACTTTTTAACATACGTGTGCAACTAAAAATGACCATTAAAAAGCGAAACAATATTATCAAAGTGTATCTTTGAAGAATGTTCTGTTCACCTCCCCAGCTAAGTTTGGCGACATTTTTCTTCGCGAAAACAGCCCTTATCCAGCTTCTGTATAGACGGAGAAACCTTCACTGATAAACCTTCGATTGCAAAGGCCTTTAATGAGATTTTTTTTTTGAAATTTTTACTGGTGACGTTGGTCGAAAACCCAGCTTTATTCTTTCAATTGAGTGTCCACCAATTGACATATTTATAGTGACTAAAGAAGATATTTTAGCTATTTTGTTCAATCTAGACATCAGGAAATCGCCTGTAATGGACGGCATCCCAACAGCTTTTCTCGTGAGATATGCCGAGTGGGGCTGGAAATATTTTTGCTTTCTATTTAATTAATATTTGTCGTGCCCAGTAGTTCCGAATGATTGGAAGTATGCAAAAGTTACCCCAATACCCAAAACGGAAAACCGGTCGCTTATCACTTCGTACAGACCAATTTCATTGTTGCCCATATATGAGAAAACTCTTGAGCATATTATATTCAAAAATATTTCGGTCTTTCCGCATAACAACTTAACAGGTCACAGGCAAGATGTGTTTCTGATAAGATTATCTACAAAAATATAGCTTCTTGAAACTATTCACGAATGCGCGGAAATCCTAGACAGACAATTCAAATTGACGTGACATTCATTGATTTTGAAAAAGGCTTTCGACCGTTTGTCTCACCCTGAACTTCTATTACAATTGCAGAAAATACTTAAAAATGATTCACTGCTTGCATGGATTTCTGCATATTGGTCGTTATGGCAGCTGAGTGTGTTGATTGATGGTGTGCGTTCTGGCTATAAGCACCTGTTAATTCAGTCGGGAATTCCACAGGGGTCTATCCTCGGGCCCCTTTTCTTCCTAATATTTACCAATTATTTATTAAAAGAAATGAACGTAAAAATAAGGTTATTTGCAGATGACTGTGTATTATATGAAAAAATCAAAAGCTTAAATGACCAGGTTTGTTTGAATCGCTAATTATCCAAGGTAGAAGCGTGCTGCACCACATGACAAATGACTATTAATGGAAAGAAAACGGTCGTTATGCCAATTACATGAAAACGACACCCTTTGAAGTTTTCTTACAGCATCAGTGGTAACAATCTATCTACGGTCAGCAGCTACAAATACTTGGGTCTGATAATTACATCCGACCTCAGATTCAACGAACATATATCTTATATTTCAAAAAAGGCAGTGCTCAAGCTTGGTTACTTGAGGAGGCCGCTACGTCAGTCGACAAGGAAATTAGTCTTTTAGCGTACAAAACATATATAGGACCGATTCTTGAGCACGCCTCAATAGTATGGCACCCATACACCCAGAAAAATACCACACAAATAGAAAGGATCCAAAGAAAATCGGTTAGGCTTGTATTTCATTGCTATAGCTGGCAAGTATCTCCGACAGTTCTTATAAAGAAAGCAAACTTGGAGACGCTTAAATTACGACGGTATAAAGACACTGAAAACATGCACTTACCTTATCACGATATGCTGGGACTTGATAAGGATCCGTCCAATAATTCAGTTTCTAGGCGCCCAACACGATCCAACCATCTAAAGATATTGAAGGAGTTTTCTTGCAGAACTGACTTGTTTAAATACTATTTTTTTCCAAGGACAGTGAGCGAGTGGAACGCGTTCACCGCCAGTACAGTGGAATGCCCGACCAGCCAGTCATTCTGCGGCATGCTCGACAGCATCTAGACTGTATACTCTCATCTTTAAGATGTTATACACAAGCCTTCGAGTGCTCCGTTTTCTTACCCATTATATTTCATAGATTTTGTTTCCTGCTCAAGCGTTCGAGCATGCGTGGTGTATATTTTATATCACTATAACTTTGATGCCATTTATGCGGCTTTTTTTTGTATTTTCGTCTGCATTTTTAGCGCATTTCTTTCCTCCACTAGTTATTTTAATTTTTTTTTTATAGCTGGAATAGTTAGCGGAACTTGCGCAGATCAAGAGGTGTTTGATTGTGTTAGGCTGGCAACTTGTTTCACCTGTTCTGAGCAAACTTACTCCTTGTGGTCGTTATATCACAGCATTTTTTTTTTTGAATTGTAATGCTTTTCGTGCTGTCCATTTTGTTCCCGTATTTTGTTCTGCCCACTCCTGCCTAAGTTTCAAGACTGAGGCCGGCAGTATATAGTAAATAAATAACTAACTAAATAAATGAATAAATAAACAAATAAATATTGTGACTCTTTATTCTTTATACTTTATTCAATGATTACCCCGCTTAGCCCGAGGGCGCTACAGCAGGGGGGTTACAGAGTGGAAAAAAACACATCTTCATTTATGGAGCACACTTGATGACTTGAAAGCCGATTCCATTCACTGATGGATCGAACAAAAAAGGAACTGGCATACATGTTAGTTCTGGCACTGTATTCCAAAATTTTAAAACAATGATCTGTGCGAGCAGAAACATAATGTGGCCTATGTAAGTATATTTCCTTTCGAATGCCTGTTTTGTTGTGGTAAATTTGGTACAACAGTTTAAGTCTTAATTTCCTTCTTCGAGAGGAGAGGGTTTCCCATCCTAATTCATTTTTCATGACGGTGCAGTTATCAGTTCTCGAGTACCGACAAAGGACAAACCTTGCTGCTCTATTTTGAATGTTTTCAATCTTATTGCTGAGTGTTATTTGCCAAGGGTCCCATAGGGCACAAGCGTATTCGAGCAGTGGTCGAACGTAGGTTAAGTAGGCAATTGATTTCAAACAAGGCGGCACGTGTTTCAGATTTCGCTGTATAAAGTTTAAGGTCCTGGCGGCTTTTGCAACTACGGTATCCACATGTGTATTCCATGAACAGTCGGCGGTAAGTGTCACACCTAAGTATTTATGCGCCACTTTTTGTGTCACTAAAATACCGCTGATGCTATACTGTGAGGCTAACTTATGTTTTTTACGTGAAAACGTAACATGAACACATTTTTTAGTATTTAACTTCATTTTCCATTTAGAACACCATTCAAGAACACATGATAAGTCACTTTGTAACTGGGCAACGTCGTCTTGATTTCTAATTTGTCTATATAAAACACAGTCATCGGCAAACAACCGTATACTGAAATTGATTCCGGAACAAATGTCATTTATATATATTAAGAACAAAAGTGGTCCTAAAACTGAGCCCTGTGGGACACCTGATGTTATGTCTACAAAATAGGAAAAAGTCGTCCGGAGCCAGGTGAGGAATATAGGGGGCGGGGAAGCGTCGCCGAGTTGTGCTAGGCGAGGAACTCCCGTACGCACAGGTAAGCGTGGCTGAGAGCGTTGTCGTGGTGCAATTGCCAGGCATCGGTGATTTCCTTTCACATTCAGAGGTCCCTTTTTATTACTCTTTCGAGCCCACCCGCATAGTAGACAGCGTTGATAATAAGGGAGTAATTACTAATTGTTGTTGGGCAGTGTTGATTATCTGCCCTTGTGGTATTAATTATTTGTGAACCACGCCACCAAAGAAGATAATTAGCATGGTTTTTCTTTTGACTTGCCCATGCTTGCCTTCTTGGAGCGACGGGACTTTATGATGTGCCATTGGAAACTTGGGCGCTTCGTCTTAGGGTCGTACTAGAGTAGCCACGTTTCGTTGCCGGAAATGACACAGTCGAAAATAAACGTGTCAATTTGCACGCGTTCTAAAAGTTCGCTCGTGATTTCCACGCGGTTGTTCTTGAAGTCCGGGACCATCTTGGCGCACACTTTTCGCATGTTCAAACTGTCGCTTACGATGTCGTAAACTGCGGCTTTCAGAATATTGTGAGTCTCTGCTATTATCACCACACTCATTCAACGGTCAGTGTTCAAAACACGAACACGAGGCACATCTTCACTTTTTCTCTTCGATGGCCGTCCAGAGCAGGGCTAACCATCGATGTCTTTCCGGCCCGCCTTAAACGCTTCCAACCACCTTGAAACCCGAGAATTTAACAAATCTGAATTCCTGTAGGCTTGCTGAATCATTTGGTTGGTGTCGGTAATACTCTTATCGAGTTTACCACATAACTTGATCGCATGCCGTCGTTCGCGTGCGGATGGCGACACAGCACTATCAGTAGGTACACGGAAGCAGCGATCCTGAAGCTTGTTGATGGCGGGCCACTGCCACACTAGACTGGCGCCTGTGTGTTGTGTGTTTGCGGTAGCAATTATGGTATGCGTGATTTTACATTAAGCCGTCATTCGAAGCTTCCTTGGTGGCACGTCACAGATGGCGTTCGGAATTTTTCTGACATGTCAAGTTTCCGCCTGAGTTTTCGGAGCCGCGCAAGCAACACAAATGCTTCAGGATGGAGAGTACTTGACGATTGCTCACTGTGTTCGTCTGAATACCCGACGCCCGTACCGACTCATGCATTCGCTGTCATGTGGGAAAAAGCCACGTCTGCCATTTAAGAGAACCCTATTGGTAAAGCTAGAGGTGGCGGTAGATGCCACTATGCTCGGTATTTATTTTCCTGTAAGTTCCTCTAACCTATCTGTATAGCTCGAAGGGTTACTTTCTTGTAGTGCTGTATTTTTACCAATAAATTTTATAGACGTGTGCGCTTGAATTACTTTTAATCTTTAATTTGCAACCTTACGTCCTTGATTTTGAGCCAGCAACCACCCAATGGCTTTTTGCTGGCGTGTACCGCACGTTCGTTCACATCACCTTTGCTATCCTAAGGGCCCCAGGGAGAGTGATTGTGCCTGTATTGACATACAAATGGATACTGGCACATCGTAATGAACTATGCTCCTCTGTTCCTACAGATTTACCACACAATGTGCCATTTAATTGGGTAAATGTTTTTGTAGGTAGTGCTGTGCCTCTTGAGTAATGGTCGATTGATTTCTTCCTGATATGCATTTTTCATTTCTTTACAGGCCTAGAGCCATCGAAATAATCCAGTTTTTACACTCCTCGTTTTGACCTAGCTGTGGCTTGAAGCTCTCTATTTCCACGGAGGTTCGTACACTTACTCCACCTGATAGCTCACATATTTTTCAAAAGATATTCTTTAGTCATTCAAAGAATTCCTAATGGGAAAAAGAGAGAACGATGAACATTTCAATATAGCTTTGCAAGCTTGGAGCTCGGAGATTTTATTGCGTCACTTGTTGCTCTTTGCGACATCATGCACATGGCTATATTCAAGAATTTCATTGCCCCTAATTCCGTCAAGATCCCACCTTTCCTCATCTTGAGAAGCCCGAACCAAGGATGCAATTCGTCGACGTTGCCGTGTAAGAAATCATCCCTTATTTTGCATCCCTTTTTGGAACGTCTAATTTGCCATATATTGATAACGTTCGCCTTCTTGTCGCGCCTCTTACCGAAGAACGGCATGCTTCAAATAGGAAATTGTCTTAGGCAGTATAGGATGAAGCGGAAGCCGACTTGCCCTCAGCTGCCCTTTTGTCTCACTACCGGAGACTGCGTCCGGTTGTGATAGAAGTTTAGGATTGACCACTTCATCGAGATATATCACATGCAGTGATTTACACCTTGCTTAAAAAATAACTCGATAGTTTGTCTTACTTGAAAGTTAGAATCTATTATTGCTGTACAATAATTCGACGCAAGTTTACACTGGCCGATTAAATTAGCTTATAATTGCGCCTTATGAGAAAGCTGTTGTACTGTTATCATTTTTTCTCATTATTTTACTTAATAGTAGAGTAGAAAACTAGCTAGTGTTTTACTGCGAAACAGATTATTTGGACTCTTTGAGCAGTTTGAATTATAGAGAGAGCAGAAAGCGCCTAGTTACGCTCTGTTCACCGGGCAAACTTTGTCAATTGAGGTATTATAGAAAATTATTCTATAATGAGCGTCACCTTTGAAATTTGTTTCATCATTTCAAGAATGCAAATTACTGCGCCTGATACTGAAGTTCCACAGTAAATAATTTCAATGTATACTAAGCACAACTTCGGAAGAGAACAAGTTAAATGAATAAATAATTTTAGGCATGCAATACTTTCGGTTTTGCTTACATATGGAATTTAAACAATGGAAACATAGTGCATGTTTCCGCGTGCGTACGTTGTGGAAGCAAGAACAATTGCATTTTCGACGCAGAGACACACAGATAGAACACAACGCAACCGTCACAATATCACGCGCAACCTACAGAGTAATCCAACTTGTCCGCACTTAACGTGTTGATGTCCTTCACAGACGACCCACCAAGCTTTGTTGAACCACTGAGAACGAGACGGGCCATCTGTCCGAAATTCGCGCTGTACCTCCCAACGGTGTCGAAGTCGATTGTCCCAAATTTGTCGAAGGGGCAGTAGTACGCTCTGTGTCTGATAAACACGTGCACAGCTGTGAAATTCCTCCACACCTCGTTGCACTGTTCAAACAAAATCCGGGTGATGTCTTCGTGCACACCGAAGTCACATGGTATCCTGTAAACAAGATGAGGTTTCGTCTCAAGAATACTTTGCGTTGGTAGATGGCCCGCGTTGTAGTACCAGAGGTCAGGCCTGTACTGGCGGTACAGCTCATAGTACAGACGAAGGAACTCGGACCGCTTGTGGGCCACAATGATCATGTTCCCAATGCTCTGGCCAGGTGGCCATCCTAGAGCCGTCTCGTAGCGTCTGTACTTGTTCACATTCTTCACGAGGTAGGAATCGCTGTCCAAATAGATCCCTCCGTATTTTCTCAGTACTCTGATGCGGACGATGTCGGAGGCATGCTGAATCCAACTGACGTTGACCCCGAATATCGCCTGCGGTCTCTCGACGTATCTGACATTAAGTCGAGGAATGTCCTTGATATACCTCCAGTTGGGGCTTTTGAAGGTTGCGCTGCAGTTGTCGCAGTGAACCATCAGAATGTCCGGGTCCTGCTGAAGCCACGCTGCCCGCATGCAGACGACTTCGATGAAGGAGAGCGGAGCGTCGCCAAGTCTGACGAAGTGGACGATGTTGGGCACGAAGGAGTCGTCGTGCTCATCAACCGTCACTTCTGGCACAGGCAGGTCCCAGCAGTAAAATGATGGAATCGGATGCTTCGGCCTCATCAGATAAATTGTCACGCACGTAGCGAGAAACGTAGTTGACATGACAAGCCAGCATAAATGCTTCATCGCGAATCGGCTTCTTTTATGTGCAAAGTAGTACATTTCGGCTTCTTACCGCGCACAACATAAACAGTGAAAACTCTAATTACTAGTACTGTTCAAGCCCGACACGTGGGGTTTGAGGCCGCGTTATACGAGGCCACAACCGGTTATCTTGGTTTTCGCTCAGTAAGTTGCAACATGCATTAAGCTTGAAGACTGCTGCTTCTGGTTACCTGCTTACGGATTGGATTTGATGACTACGTACGATGAAATGGCGTGTAGTGGGAGCGTCTTCTTCGTGCTGAATTTCGAGATAGTTAGGTTAGGCGTAAAAAATTCCGAGTTGAGCAACGCGCGTTACTATCATAGCGAGTCTTTCACTCGAGTTTCAGCGCGCTTCGCCGATAACAATGCGTTCACTGCGTGTATACGCTGTCGCACCTGCGCCGTCTGTCGCGTGACCTTTAAGTGCGGGAGGTTAGGCTTGGTCGCGGCGGGGCGTCGCCGCCCCAGGCTCGCGATCATATTTCGCCATGAAGGCGGCGAGGCGATGCACATGCGGCCGAGTACGCGGGCATGAGTCAAACAAAGCGTGCCGCGGGCATCGCAAGTTTGCTGGCTCGTCGCTTAGCCGTGACAGGAAGTTTTCCATGAAGGCAAGCGCAGATTGTAGACTATTTGTTTACTTTTTCCTCTCTGTGCACGTTCGGCAGACCTGCGACGAGAAATAAGCACTTCTGCGTGGTCAAGATTGCTGCCGACAGCTTTTTCCTTTTTTAGTAATTTTCGGGCAATTGCGTTGCACTGCTTGACTTCGAACGATCTGTACTCGCACTTTCCTCTGCGGCGTTGCTTTTTCTGGGGTTATTTTGCGCATACGATTTTCTCTTCGGATTTCGTGTTCTTGCACTGTTGGTTTTTGTGCACGGTTGCTGCGTGCATGTTTACCTTCGGTTTCACCTTGTTTTTCAGTAATAAAATTGCACAACGGGCATTACCATTATTTATCTCCTGGGACTCACTCTTGTAAGAGCTTCACTTTCACTGCTATTTAAATGAGCAAGGAAATGAATAGATATCAATGAGATGCCTTCTCTTTTGGCAGCTGCTCACTGTGGCCAGCGTGAAACGCGGTATCGAACTCTTACGCGTACAATGACGCACACTGTGATCAGCGTAAAAAGTTGATCACGTTCTCTTGAGTGCAGATTGTCGAAGCTTTAATTGCACCATAATGTGAAAGTATGCCTTTTCGAGCCGGCATGAATAAGATATTTATTCCTTACAATTAGGCAAAATGCGTTTCTTTCAATGCATTTGAGCGAACCTCAAGATGGAGTAGACTGTATTTCGGCCGTGATTACTCACATACTCGTATTCAGCGCAGTCATGTGTGTATAAAGGCGTATGGCTGCGCTCAGAGCTGATAACGAGAAGTATTATTCTCGATCTGAAAATGTTTAGAGTCGCGCGTTAGTGTGACACCCGATGACCTGTTTAAAATAAGACATGGGCTTGTAATTATAACACAATCCTTTGATGGAACATTACCAAAGAGGGATTCGGATTTTTGGTACTGCACCTTGGGCCTTGTGGTGTCGCTAACCTTACGAGCATCACAAACGTCGCCTAATAGCGTTTAACTAATTGAACTAATTGTCATCCTCATTTCAAAGGCTGCCGCCGACTTGCAAGTCTGAAGCAAGTCTTTTCTGCGACAATTTGTCATACGAGTGCGAGAAGTAGGGCAAGGGCAAACAGACAGATGGATGAGATTACGAATTCAAAACGGATCGGGAGGCTTGGGTGGTGGCTGAAGCTGGTATAAATGTCAATCGGAGGTCAGTAAGAGTGGTTTTCACCCTACAGCGAATGTAGTTATTGTGCTGGGAGCTTCTTCATGCGTGCTGCGTACAGCTGCCAGCAGTTACGTGTGTTTACTGTCCGTCTCATGTATCCAAATAACTAATAAATGGGGAGTCTTCTTTCCTCGCTCGCTGAGAGCAGACGAGTTTCGGGCCGCTCCGCGAAGCACCGGATGGCGTCGAATGGCCTCGCTGACCATGCGTTTGAGCGGCGCCGCGAACATACAGTTATGTTGTTGAACAGCGTCAAGGTAGACGGTAAGAGGAGGCTGCCATGAGGCTAACAACTGCCGCTTGCTTCGCACGTGTTGAAACATAACAAGAAGGAATAAAAAATATGATGAAAATCGAAGAAGGTAATGTGAGAAACACTTCAATTGTCTAAATTCTTCCCTCTTGTAAAATTTTTCACTGTGCGAAATGGACCTCTGTTGGTACTCCATCGCTCGTATTCCGTCAGTTAAACTTAGCAACGTCTTTTCTCGGCTGTTTTGGCAATGTGACTGAGCATACTTGAATGGTTTTACTGACTGTGTAATCCTGAGACAGAATCCAGCCTGCAGAGCAGCGTTTTGACACGGACGAAGTGCAAAAACGCCGTTATGCAGTACAACTCAGGATCAGGAAACTGCACATTTGTCGAAGGATGGTGGGGATGTCGTGTTTCAAAAGCTGGCCACAAGTATACACAATGCCTCATGACATCGGCGGCATAGAAATGTTGGAAGAGCGCTAACATTATCTTAAACATAAGAAAGGGGACGCTAAGGACTTACTACAGACCGGATCAGGGCCAACTTGGACTTCAATCAACCAAAGGATCAGGCAGAATTTTGGAAAGGGTATTGTACCATCGATAATATCTATACTATCAACTAGATGACAGAAAAATGCTCGAAATATGACCAGCCCCTATACATTACGCGAAAGCATTTGACTCTAAACATTTTAGAAGTCATGTAGGCATGGCGCAATCAGGGTGTAGATGAGCCATATGTGAAAGTACAGGATATCTAAGTGGCTGCCCAGCAACCATAGGCCTAGATAAAAAAAATATTTATGGAAGTAGCTGCTAGGCAACCATGACACGATCACCCCAGTAGTATTCAGCGCTTATTCAGAGTAAGTATTCACAGAACTGGAATGGAAATAGTTTGGGATAAGGGTTGGTGGAGAATACCTAAAAAAAATCTGCGATTCGTTGCTGGCAGTGCATTCCTAACTAACTCAGCGAGCAAAAATTGTAAAGAATGATTTGTGATCCTTCACAGGAAAAGCAGGAAGGTAGGCCTAAATGTTAGAAGGCTAGGGTATGTTCAACACCTTTTGAAAGGAACAGCAGTAGCAGTTACAACAGGTAGCGAAGCACTGGAAGTGGTAGAAGAATATTTGTTAGTCGCAGATCCGCACCATAAAGGGAAATAAATAAGAGACTCAGATAGGGATGGAACGAATTTGGCAAATACTCGCAAATCATGACTGGCAGCCTACCGGCATCCCTCAAAAAGAAATTATATAAAAGTTGCATATTAACGGTACTCACCTACGGGGCTGAAACTTGGAGGCTAACAAAAGGGTTCTGCTTAAGTTGAGGACAACGCAGAGAGCTATGGAACGGAATATCGTAGGTACGTGCAGCGTTAAGAGATAGGAAGCGTAAAGAGTGGGTTAAAGAAATGACTTAAGTTAATGACATTCAGCGGAAATCAAGAAAAAGAAACAGGCGTGGGCAGGACACGTAGTGCAAAGAGTGGATAACCGACGGTCGCTAAGGATAAAAAATTGAATTCCAAGGGAAGGGAAGCGTAGCCTTGGGCGGCAGAATATTGGATGGGCGGATGAGTTTAAGAATTTCGCAAGGATCAAGTCGATGAAGTAGCACAGGACCGGATTAATTGGAGGAATATGGCCTTTGATCCGCATTTGTTAGAGTCTAGCAGATGATGATGATGATGATGCACACAGTGTCAAGGCAGATTGAAGAAGCGGAGATAGTTCGAACTAATTATAGTTCGCAGTGCCTCTTCACTACATCTTAAAGGCCAAGTGCAGCTTTAGAACGTTAAACCCTGAACACAACACATCTTCTTGAAAGGATTTTATCCTCTGGTTTCTCCACAAGCACTTTGTCATACCGAATCATTAGGGCAGGCCGCTCAGCAACGAGCTGCTACTTTTAATTAATTAATTAATTAATTTATTTATTTATTGATACTGCAATCCCAGTGTTGGGATTTTAGCAGGGTGGGAATACAAACTAAGCAGTTCAACAAAACAGGCAAAAATAAACAATAATTACAGTGCAAGTTGAAGCTCTTCGGCACAATTAGGAATAAACTTTTTGGAATAAACAATTAGGAATGACTAACTTCTGGTCTCCACTGAGACGTGGTGTCATTTGTTTTATGGCGCTACCCCTTAGTGAGCACAATCACTCATTGGATGAAATGCGCGTTGTAATCTTTATGACAAATTTACAAATCCGGCCGTGGGGAAATATTGTAACGGTCCGCAAAGAAGATGAAGATGCACTAAGAAAGAAGAAAGAGAAAGTGGTGCGCGTGCTGAGCCAGAGATAACTGACTGCTGACACGGTGTCCTCGACGTCCCGTTTAAAATCGCGAAGGCTTTCAGCGTAACAATATGCATATTGCTCGTACTCAATACTCTGAACTGCATACTGAACCGAAGGTTTAAAATACTTTAAACAAGCGGCAGACATGCCGCACTTACCCGCGTAAAATCGGTCGCAGGGCTTTTCCCATTTCCAAGCTTGTTCTTGGCCGTGTCGAGCACTTGACAGCATCTCGACAAGGAGTCGTTTGAGCGGTTCTTTTGAAAATTCTGCACGCACTTTGTCTGTGAGGCGAACTCGCGAATAATAAAAAGTCACATAGCTGCCCGATTGTTGCCAAAATGATCGAATTCATGTAGAGGCGTTTGTCATCACAAAATAATTGCCCGTTTACGCACGTAAAAGATTTCATGGAGTGAAAATGTTTTCGTTTGCGTGTTTGAAGTCCGCCAGTGAGGAAAACGGATTAACTGCATCAGGCGGTGCTCAAACCCATTCATTTATTTAGTTAAAACAAGGTGAGGACATTTTAATGAAATACGAGATTTATACGACTAAGCCTTGCCCAAAGCCGATTGGCTTGTGGCAGCGTCGACTAAATTCCGAGCTGAAGAATCGACGCACTTCGACCGTGCTATGAAAAAAACAAAACAAAACAAATCTCGAGATGTCCGGCACTGAGGCATGTTTTTGCTCATGATAGGGGCGCTTTAATCAGTTCTCCGTGGGGCTCATAAAAGTAACGTGAATATGCCAGAGCGTCACCTGCACCCTTGAGAGTAGTCCAGGTTCCTCGCGTCCAACAAAGTGATGTTCTTCACAGTCGATTCACCGAGCTTCGTCGAGCCAGTGAGCACGAGACGCGCCATCTGGCCGAAATTCGTGGCGTACTTCCCTATGGTGTCAAAGTCGACGGGGCCGAACTTGTCGGATGGGCAGTAGTGGGTCCTCAGCCTGAAAAACGTGTGCACGGCAGTATAGTTCCTCCAGTCGTCATTGCACTGCATATACAAAAGTTTAGTGATGTCCTCGTGCACACCGAAATCGTGAGGAACCCTGTGAACGAGGTGAGGTTTCGGTCCTAGGATTTCCTTCGTGGGCAGTTGTCCGGCGTTGTAGTACCAAAGGTCTGGTCTGTACTTATGGTAAGATTCGTAGTACAGGCGAAGGAACTCGGATTGCTTGTGGCCAACGATGACTTGGGATCCGATGTTCTGTCCTGGAGGCCACCCTATGGCCGCCTCGTAGCGCCTGTACTTGTCTAGACTTTTGATGAGGTAGGAGTCCTTGTCCAAGTAGGTGCCACCGTACTTCCGCAGTATCCGGATGCGAACGATGTCGGAGGCATGCTGAATCCAACTCACTTTTGTGCCGAAGATTGTTTTCGGTCTCTCGACGTATCTTAAACTCAGCCGAGGAATGTCTTTGACGTGCCTCCAGTGCGGACTTTCAACGATTGAGTTACACACGTCGCAGTGAATCATCAGCATGGCCGGGCTCTGCTGGAGCCACGCTGCCCGAATGCAGACGACTTCAATGAAGGACAAGGGAGCATCACCAAGTTTCACGAAATGCACGAAGTTCGGAACGAAGGAATCGCCGTGGTCAGAAATCGGGACATCTTTTGCTGGCTGGTCCCAACCGTAGGTGGCGGTAATGAAAAGAGCAGGCTGCTTCGAATAAAATACCAGACACATGCCCAGAATCACGACACATACCACGAGGCAATAGATACGTTTCGATGTCAGTTGTGTTCTTCTTAGTATGCTGTGCATCGTCATCTTCCGTAAACCTGGGCAGCAGCTGTACACTATATAAACACAGTATGGGTCGAATTTGCTTGGAAAGCACTTATCACACGAAGTCCACTTCTACTGAACAAGCTTGAAGCTGGCGATCTTTTTTTGGTCGTTGACGACGGCATCCAACCAAGGTATGCGAAGAAGCATCTGTCTTTTCCTACTCAATTCGAGGAATTCCAGTTAAGCGCCTCTGACTCCGGCTAACATATATCTTCTATCGCCGCTACCACTTGACGCGTTGGTGGCGGTCTACTTGAACGATAAGGACTGACAGGTACGTACAGACAAGACTCTCTACACCTGCGCTATCGAATGCCCGACCTTTGATATGTGCTCGGGATAAGACCCGTAGGCGTAGCAACGGCAGCCCGCCGTTTAAACGGGCTTTGACTCTAGGCTTCCGGTGAAATGTGGAGTGGTGTACGAGTACGATAACATGCACATGAAGTATATGCACAGCAGGTGACTATACGTTACGGTGAACACAGCAGATGGTGTTCTGTTTTCATTCGCGAATCACCCAACCGCACTAAAACAGTCCTGCGAGTTGGCATGGACCCAATATGCTACGACCCCACTCTACATGATGATAAACTAGAACGTGCCTCTGCGCCTTACACAGTGGTTCCTAACACATTTTCACAGTAAAGAAGGCCATTCAACAAGCGCGATATCCAGGTTTTCTGCAAATATGAAGGCTCTCCTTTTGTGATAAGGCGGCAAATTCGAAAAGTAAAAATCAACCGCCCTCCTCCGGAGCCGGGTCCCGGAGCAGCAAGCACGAGTAATACATCTGGCAGGGGACGCTTTGCGAAAGACGTCCCCCTGCGGGGCTCCCTCTCCCTTGGAGACCCTCTGGGGCCTTTCTGAGGGAACGGAGGGGCCTCTACATCGACGGTAACTTGACCTCTGGGATTGAGCACAAGGACAGCCTTTGTTAGAACGTTTTCACCCTTTGAGCAATTTTGGGCTACTTTTGCAGAGTAGCTCAAAATTTTCGAAGCGGTGGCACACTGTTATTAAGAACCATCTAAAAATACGCACTAAGAAGTTTTTGGGGAGGTCCATCGACTCCTACTTGCGTGTAATACTTCTTGAACCGACATCTATTCTGCATCTGTACCGGGATGTTGAGCACTTATTGAGAATACGCAAACATTTTTTTTCAAAGATGCTAATCTCATTTGGGATCGATGATAGCTAGCTTCAAAGAAACGTTGGCCACCTCGGATTAGCATTTAATGCAATGACTTCAGTGGGCAGTGAAGAGAATGTCTTTCTTCTATAGGTACCAAAATCTAAGTTTGCTTATGTACACTAGCTGGATTTTATAGTTTCTACTGCATTAACCATTAGTGCTTGTTAAGTAAATGACGTATTTGTAAAACACTTGAATGACAAAGCGGCAGAGTTTGTACTCATATTAGGTACCAAAATCTAAGTTTGCTTATGTACACTAGCTGGATTTTATAGTTTCTACTGCATTAACCATTAGTGCTTGTTAAGTAAATGACGTATTTGTAAAACACTTGAATGACAAAGCGGCAGAGTTTGTACTCATATTTGTTATAACTCTATTCGGCATTAGCCGCGACGAAAAGTCAATGTTTTCATTTTACTGTCTAAAGTAAACTAAGCGCGAGCAAAGTGGCTTGGGCGAGCTGGCTGGATATTATGTTAAAACAGCACTAGAAACACGGACAGATAGAAAGATAAACATACATTGCGCTGAACTAACCGAGGTTTTATTCATAAAGGATGTCTTTATATACACAGAGAGTGATAGAAAGGGAACAACCAGATCCGTGGCGTGACATAAGAGTCACCCTCTGCCTTCCAAAAAAGCCCTTTCCTTCACATGAAGTATTAGGAAAGTGCTGAGTACGTATGTTTCTTTACCATCTGCTATGTTTACTGCCTCAGTTTCTCTTGCAGTTTGGTCTCGGTTTCAGCCTATTAACTCCTTTTTTGGAAGCACGGTTCACGCTTGCAGTCCTGGCAATGGTCAACAAGATTCCCGTCCCTTTTCCGCTCTAAATTATTCTTGTGGTCATGGAACCTATCATTTACACAGCGTCCCGTTTGATCAACGTATGCCCTTCCACATGTTAACGGAACCCTATATACAACTACTTTTTCGCATGCGACTGCAGGGGCTTTGTGTTTCTTTTTATACCCACTGATGTTCCTTCCAGGGGAGGTTATTATTTTTGCACAACTTTTCCAACTTGTCTGGTGCGGAAAAAAACCACCTTTGTTAGCACGCGAGCATCAATTCTCTTAAAGTTATGCTATAGCTTGTGGATGCATGGAATCACGACTGTATTTTGCTTTTTTACACATGCAGCCTGGCTAGCTTCTGTTTTTTTGGTGCGAAACTTTTTGAGCATGCCTTCTGTCACCTAGATCAATATCTGATATGAATACCCTCTGTATTTGAGCCTATAAACTTGCTGCTTAAAGCTATTATTGATCAATTTTGGGGAAGACTTTTCCAGAGAGTTTTGAAAACATAGCTTGACAATTGCTCTCTTCACTAGATTAGATTGTGCGGAGCTAAATGGCAACAAGCCTTTGTTACCTCTGCGCTGGTGCATCCAGCAGGGTTCATGTGGCAAGAACAAAAGCCTGACGTCGAGGAACCTTATGGCGCCATCAATCATTTTTTCATACGTAGCTGTTAGTGGGTCGAGGGATTCATTAAAAACAGCAAGTAGCTCTGCTACATCAAAGTCTTAGTTACCTTCATGATGGTTAAAAAGCACCAAAAAATTCATCTACAAATCTGAACACTCTAACGCCCTGCGTTTTAGGTTTCTTCAACCGAGGAGAAAGTAGTTTGTCACAATAAGCAAGAAAAATGTCGCTTACCACGTCATCCCAAGTGACACATGTGGAACTGAGGTAAAAATTTAACACTTCAAGGAAATTGTGCACAAGCATGCCAGTCTCACTTTGAAACGGAATATTTCCATACCGATTGATGCAATCCGCCACACATTGAAGCAGCTGAGGATCAGACAAGGAATAATATATGTCCTCAATATCGAACGAGCGTGCCACCAGCCCGTTGTCCTTATGATCACCAAGAAAGGTTAAAACCTGGCGGGAATCTCTAACTAGAAAAAGATAATCGATGGTGAGAAGATTAAGCTTTTCTTTTAGAAAAAAAGCTATTGCTTTCTGCTACGTTCCTGATTCAGATACTATTACTCTGCGCAAACAATCGGTCTTGTGGATCCTAGCAGCAAACATAAATTTCAGTCTGTTGCATTCACTCTTTTCAATACTTGAGGAGAGACTAGTCGTTTCTAGTCTGTTGCAAATCCTCTTCACTTCTGCTTTTAACCTGCACAGGGAGCTGCGGGGATATTCAATAACCGCACTAGCAGCTTCTAAAGCCTTTACGCCAAACATTTTCTTCGTTAACACGACGAAACCACCGTCCTTGTCCGCAGTTAGAATGCACAAAGATTCATCGTGAAGATATGAAATGACAAGCCATATTGGAAGACTGGGTTTTGCTGGCTTACTCTTTGAAAGAACGTCTACTCCCTCCGATATGCAACGCTCACTTTCGGCTTCAGAAGCAAACTTCGCAACCTGCTGCACAAGAAAAAGCAGTTCCGGCGTGGACTTCCGTGGCTCCACGGTGAACTGAGGCCCCAGCGAAAGAACCTGCAGCACATCCTCAGGGAACCGGACATACCTACGGTGTGGGCTCCCTTCACTTCCCAATACTTCATTCGAAGAAAAGGGCTTTTTTGGAAGGGAGAGGGTGACGTTCTATGTCACGCGACGGAACTGGTTGTCCACTTTTTATCAGTCTCTGTGTATAAAAAGACATGCTTCATGAATAAAAGTTCAGTTGTCAGTTCAGCGCAATGTGTGTTTGTCTTTCCACCTGTCCGTGTTTCTAGCGCTGTTTTAACATTAGAGCAAGAGATGCGCAAGCTTCCCATGAAGCCACAGTTAAAGAACCACTAAAGCTTTCCCGGTCATGATGAACGCCGTACAGTGGACGTGTGGGGGATTAAGCTAACGAGTGGTCCCCAATTGCAGCACTGGTGCGTTTTTGCTTTTCGCGATCTGTAAAATGCAGTATCTGTGGTTAGAATAAGACGAACAAACTCCGATTTCTGACTGAGAACATCCACATGTTTTATGTAATGGAGAGCGGGTGAACGATTGTGAGATTGAGTTCACAGGAACGAGCAATATATATAGCTTCTTGCTGCTTTTGCTAACAAAGCCGGGCTCAATCATTTCCGTTTTCCGTCGTTTGCGAGGCAAGGTAAAGTGGCCGCAATTAGTGTCTCACGGGCGGAGGCCAAGGTCAAGCGTTCGTGATTCTTACCCTAAAGGTTCCATTATGATGACGGCGAAATGGAGAAACGCATGAACGCCGATATTTGAGTACGCGTCAAAGAGCATCAGGTGGTGGAATTTATTTCGGAGTCTTTTGCTAAAGCGTGCAAAGTTACTTTGTGCGTAAAACTGGACGACTAAATAAATGAAAGAAGAATGAAAGCCAACCCAACAGACGAAAGAACAGGCGAACGAAGGAACAAATGCAAGTAATGAATGTTAAATGTATATTGTCGATCGGTGCAGCCAGTCACTCGGATGCTAGTTCGGTCGGTCGGATAAGCAAGGTGACCAGTAAAGCGTCTTTTCTAGCAGAGGAACCGAGTTGATTTCGAAGTCGTGACCAGGAGAGTTACGGTTATTGAGAAAGACGCGTCTTCCATTGATCTCCAATTCAGCCCAGTCTTCCACCAGACGCGACTACCTTACCCCAGAAACTATTCCAATCTCATCCTCGTACCTGACTCCCGGTTCTGTTGTGTTTCTCTCGGAATATGCCCGATCTTTAGGCTCAGCCAAGGCGTCGCAGGTTCTCACGCAGATCCAGTGGAGAGTGAATATTTAATTTTGAGGGTGATTATCATCATCTTCGTCGTTCAGCCTCACCACATCCTGCAGGACAAAGGCCTCTCCCATACCCTCCAACTGACTTTGTCCTGTGCTAGGTGCCTTTAATTTATCCACGCAATGTGATCTTTATCTTCTCCGCTCACCAAACCTTTTGGCTTCACTTTACACGTGCCTTGCCTTGGAGTCCATTCCTTTACTATTGCTTATTTTACATTCGCACTACATGCCCTGCCCATTCTCGATTTACCTTCTTTGTTTTCTTCTAGGATATCATTAACAGGCCTTCTTCTCTTCCTCTCTGTTAACGTTAAAACTATCTTCTCACAGTGAAGGCTATTGTACTTGTTTAGCGGCGCTCAGCTGAGGGGCTGAGGGTCAGGTCATGAGCCTGGCTGCAACGCTTGACCCGACCGTATAACGCTTATCCTGACACCCGTGGGGCGCAGCCTATAGCGCTGCAGCTGACCAACTGAAGCTCCAGATGTGAGAGTCGGGAGGGGTAGGGAATAGAAGGCTCGATCGCGAGCACGCGTGCAGTCACAAGCCTCTATGCTTTGTGCCCAGCGCATCGTCGGTCCAGTTGGCAGTGTCATCGCCGCGCGGCATTCGGTGCCGTCTTGAAAAAAAAAAAGAAAAAAAGGAGTGCGCTGCTGTGTACTCAGCTTTCAACCTCCTTGTTCACAGGCTACAGCCAGGATGGCGTCTCACAGCCGACTTCACGGTTAAGCGTTTTCTCTGGCTGAATTTAACCAAACAACAAGCTCAGTTTAGCCAATGTTTTTAGCGCTTTAACATTATATGCCAAAGTTTTAGAGAAATGTCTGGCGTTCTCTGAACCTCCAAGAACCACCTGCCGCTGTTGGCAGGCTTCAATGCGGAGAGAGAGGAATTCTTTCCTTCATTAGTAGGATAGAAAAGGGAGATGCCGGAAGGTGGCTCCCATGGGAAGAACCTGGCTTTTGTGGACGGATGGTGTTCTGAAGTGCACGAAGGAATGCGCAGCCTGAGAGTGGTTGCTCCGGAAACAAAGTGACACGTGGCTACTGTGGAATGTTGGAGGGTGCGAGAAAAGTGAGCCTAGAAGAGGAATGGAGATATCAGGCCGGCGTGACAGAGGCCACGTTTCCTTCGAAGTATTGTGTGCTAACCTCCCTTGACGGTTGAGGTGTGTTGTGTGGTGCTTGAGAGTGAGTCTCAGAAGCGAGACCTTCAACAAACAGCGTACTAAGCGTCGGAGATGCATAGTGAGCCCGGCGAGCCAACCAGCAATACGTTCAGAGTACGCTTCAGCTACAGACGGGAGATCCTACCTTCGAGGGAAAACAAGCAGGACCATGTAAATATAAACAGGTGCAAATGAGACGAAATGTACAGTAAATGTGGACGTTAAAAAAAGTTAAAAAAGTGTGCGTGAGGTGTCATGGCAAAGGGAGTGAAAGTTTAATACGACAAATGTTTACGGGATCGGCGAATTGATCGCAGGCCAATTTTTTTTTATTCCGATAGTTCACTTCGTTGTTCTCAATTTCATTTCAGGTCAACCTTCTCCTTAATCTGCTCATTTCGGCCTGATATGCAAGCTACTAATGCAATGAACTCCATTCCTATTATCTTAGGTGTTTCAGCCTCGTGGTGGGAATTCGCCGTCACGGCGTGCCCTTGTTCTCTTATCACTTTCAGTTCCATACTCTGCCTAATGTAAGCTGCTGTCCCCTTTCTAGAATGTTGGACGATAATATTGTTTTCTGCACATTGAGGTTTAGAACCACCTTCCTGCTTTACTGTCTAATATGTTGATCGTGATTTAAAATTCATCATGTAAACGTAATGTGTATACCGCAGCAGCGGCCCAGTGGTTAGGGCGCTTGTCTCGGTTGCGGGAGGTGGTTAGTTCGAAACCCACCGCCGCACATCCATGGGCAAAAATGGGTGTAAGCATATGGGTTTCGTAATGTCTGCACTACTGCGTTTTGAATTCGTAAATACCTTCTTGACATCTATGAAGGCTATATATAGGGTTTGGTTATATTTTGTGCATTTTTGACCACCTGGTTGGGGGTTTGCGTATGTTCTATTGTCCAGCAGGCTTTACGAAATCAAGCCGGGCCTTTAAGTTGACTAGTGATACTAGTTATACTGGTGATTACCATATAGGCAATGGACAGCAAGCTAATCTGGTATTTTATTTTACAAGTCCATGACGTCTAATTCCAGATGGATTTACATAATTTTGCCGTTCTTCCAAGATTCCGATGCTCTTGACGTCATGAGTGCACTTTTTCGCTGCCAGTTTTCAGCGTATTTACTTATTTTATCCTCACCGGATGCGTTCCTCATTTGTAGTCTTGTAAGGAATTTTGTTATCTTTCCGTTCAGTTACCGGCGGAATGTGCTATTCCTCTACACCCATGCGCCCGCCGAGCCTTATTTCGGCTACTACATATGTGTGTTCAGAACTCTTAGATTGTCTCTACTGTCTTATCCTTGCCCGTAGTGAACAAAGAAAGAGCTGCGATGAAACGCCTTCGCTTATTACAGCAATTTTTAGTTGGGCTCCACATGCGGCGAAGTGCGCGAACGCGGACCGCTGCCAAAGCTTCCTAGAATAATTTAGGCCTGCGCAAGCCATCCGCAACGTCACGTACCTTGACAGAGCAGAGAGTGAATATTTTAAATTTTTTGCCGGCCTCGCTAGCGCAACGCACCAAATATGGTTCCCCGTGATCTCCGTTTACAAGTTGGAAAAATGTATTGTCTAGTAATCAGCGGATTAGTTCGCGACACAAGAATCGATACTTGCTATTTCATGACAAATGGCTTTCTTTTAGTATTTGTACTGGAAAAAGAAGCAAGTTCTTGAAACATATTGCTCACGATGGTTTTGTTCGCGCACCGTTTTTGATAACTTCCAACTGCAGTTGATTTGATTGTTTAGTTTTATCCAGTAAGCTTCTTAGCACTTAGCAAGTCCAGGGTTGTCTGCACGTAGTTTTAATACGGTGGCACTAAACCACTTCCGATAATAAGTCAGCTTACGAATGTATGCAAATGAGTACGCGTGATATGATAGAGGCTCTATGCCAATGAGCATGCATGATATGATAGAGGCTCAAATTAGTGATCATACAGTTAGCAAGGTACATCTACCCAAGCGGGTATCTGCAA
The DNA here is from genome assembly GCF_055883805.1 of Amblyomma maculatum. Lineage (NCBI taxonomy): Eukaryota > Metazoa > Arthropoda > Arachnida > Ixodida > Ixodidae > Amblyomma > Amblyomma maculatum. The sequence goes on from NC_139345.1 coordinate 72,409,911, forward strand.
AGGGACCCGCAGATGCAAAGGATAAACAAAGCTAAACACAAGATAAACAAAACAAGGGAAAACTTGCTAGGGCACCTAAGTCACGTTTAGCTTACCTAATTAAATCAGCAGGACGTTTTTTATTGTTGTTCGTCGCGGCCTACACAAAACATCCAAATTCTCGAGGTCATTGGATATCACTGACATCCCCTTTGCATCAGAATGATAAAAGAGGTAACATATAGATGATAATAGCATGATCTTTCGCGATTTCAGATAGGGCTGAGTGCTTACGGTTAAATTTGCTCATTTATATTCAAAAAATATCCCTAGTAGGTCTTTCGGTCGGGCAGTTTCGATACTTGATTTTTCTTAGGTTGGCAATGCCCAGCGTTGTGTCGTTACATTCTCATTCAGCAAACACAGCCGAGTTTAAACATAAATCGTTGCATTGTCGATTCTTCAGCTATGAACGTATAATATTACACTATGAACCCTGTTTAACAGCTGCATATAGTCATACGATTGCGGCTGTCACGCGGCAACAGTTACCTCAGGCAGGATACAGCACTTGTCGGTTAACGGTGGATGTATGCTATGAATGCAGCTTGCATGCAACACCAATTTAAACGTACTTTCCAAATGTCAGTCGAGAATAGGGAGCAATAATTTTGTTCTCGTTGTAAAGGTAGGAGAAGAGGCCCATCCTACTACCGCTCGGCTGAATTATAAAAGCGACATTCTAGGAGATCGCTAAATTATTAAAAGCTTTCTAGAAGATAAAATCGTTCAGAGTTTATGCCTCGCTCTGCGTCTACCCTCACACGTACGTTTGTTGTACCTGTCGCAATTCGTTCTCATTCGACAGCAAGCTGACTTCAGAAAATGAGAGCACACAGAGAAGTCTGCTGCAGAACGAGATTCTACCTGAAGCATGCAGCTTACAAACTTTTGGGGCACGCCAGAAAACCGCGAAAAGAAATAATTTACCATGGATTTCCCACTACGCCGGTTTATTTCTCCTTGCTTGAAAGAACATAGCTATTTTATTTGCTAGTGGATCAGTACAACTTTTTCCAAAGGAACATCACCCGTTTCCTACAAAGTGAAAATATCTTCAGGGATGGCGGAGTGTTTTAAGAAAACTTATTACAGCCTTATTACAGCCGAGCTCAACTGTGCGCCAACTATAGCGGTATTTCATTTCACCTGAGCCAGAGGTTAATTACAATTCGAAATGAGACAAAGTCTAACAGCGCGATTAACACGGACAGGCAGGGAAGAAGTGAGACAACGCGGCTCTGATTAGCAAGTGAATTTCGTTTATTTTGTTTATTATTTCTCTTCCATGAGTGTTACGTTTTTTTTTGTGTGTGTGTTTAAAAATCAGTCCTTCCTGAATAAAAATTCAGTTGCTAGTCAGCGCTGTGCTGTCTCACTTCTACCTTGCCCATCCGTGCTACTCGTGCTGTTAGGTTATGTCTCATTTCTATCCAAACCTACTCGCCCAGTTTTGTGTCCTCCAGTAATTACAATTTCTTCCTCCATTTGCATGTTATTCCCATTATGTCCGAAAATTCATCTACACGCCAAACTTGGCTGGTTCGTGATTAAAATTTCGTGTCTTAAAGTAGTAGCAAACAGAGGCATCGTGTCCACATTTTTTTGGTGTACTATGCTTAACACGGTGGAATCCAACCACGTATCTTACATAAAGCCTCTGCCGAGCACAAGGGGGAAAAGCCATTGGAGTGGAGCGGATTCGAACATAAGAATTTATTGTGGGAAGCAGGTTCGGAATCTTGTAGCTATTGCCGCAGCCGATCGCCATGAGCGCAGAATGCAGCACACTCTCGCGCTGTTCATAGCAGGTCGTCGTCCCCATTAACTTCCATCTGTGAGCAAAAGCTTTCGCATGTGCTACTCGTTTAACATACGAACCCGACCACGGTGGCCGCTTTTCGATGGAGGCGAAAAGGAGGGCGCCCGTGTGCTGAGCGATGTCAGTGCATGTTAAAGAACTCCACGTGGACGAAATTTGACACCGTCCCAGTTCCTACTGGGCTGGAACGGTTAGTCAACGCCGCTTGCGACGGGGCTAGCCAGCCACCGAATTTTTATCTGTTGTAGGCCGTCATTGCACCCGCCACCACTTAGGTGGTGGACAACGGTTGTTGCGGCGCTCGTCTTTCTCTCCCGCCTCTTTTTCTTTCTTCCCTACTTTCTTCCCTGTCCACACGAGGTAGCGGAGGTAGCTACTGTGCCGGAGTACCCGGGTTCGAACCCGACCTCGGCGGCTGCGTTTCGATGGAGGCGAAACGAAGAGGGGTCCGTGTGCTGTGCGATGTCAGCGCACGTTAAAGATCCCCAGGTGGTCGAAATTACTCCGTAGCCCTTCACTACGGCTCCACTTTCTCCCTTTCTACTTTCACTCCCATCTTCCTCCCTTCACTTACGGCGCAGTTGCGGTGTCCACAGAAAACAAGTGAGACAGTTACCGCGTCTTTCCCTTCCTATAAATAAATCAGTTTAAATCAGCGGAGGTAGCTCAGCTACAGAGCCAGTAGAAAGCAATCTCAAAATAACGGCTTGAGGGGCTATTTGGTGCTGCGGCGCAACAAACACAAGCACAAGAGAAGATACACAACACACGCGCGTGTGTTGTGTATCTTCTCTTGTCTTTGTGTTTGTTGCGCCACATATCTGAATACGATGCAGTAGAAAGCCTATGGATTTTCTTTTCCTTCTTCCTACAGCCACGACAACAACAACAACAACAACACACCGCGCACCACACGGACGCCTCTCCGCTTCACCTGCATAGAAACGAATCCGCCAGCGGTCGGGTACAAACCAGGTTACTCCGGCACAGTAGTCGCGGGCATCTTAAGCCACCGGGGCCGTTGTCCCTTTTGGTATTCACGCTTGCTGTTCCACCGCAGACCATCTTCCCGATGAAGCATCTTTTATTTTTCTTTTTTTTTTTTTCACAGAACCCGCTGCTGGGCATATCTACAAGCGTCGCAAATCCCATAGGTTTTAGTGAAGCACTGTATTGCAGGCACTAGTCAGCCGCTGGCGCATCATTCGCTCCCTCTTCTTTCAGTCACACCTTCCCTACTTTCCTTTCAAGCGCGCTTCAAATATTAACGATGTTGTTCGACAGACACAGCGCCTTTCGTTTCCTATAAACCAATTGGATTTTTCAAACCGTGGCGGCCTCGTTTCGATGGAGGCGAAACGCAAAGGCTTCGGCGCTCTGTGCGCAATGTCAGTGTGCATTAAATTATAGTTGGTTTACAGCAAAGGAAAGGCGCAGTATCTGTGACGCTTTTTCCGTGAGTATACATTTTGTTTTCGTGAAATGCAAAGTGTCAAGACAACGGAGTAAGATAGACTTATCTTAGTCCGTGGTCAAGACCAGGCAATAAAGAAAAAAATGTAAAGGGGGGGGGGGGGGGGGAGGAATGCAGGTGATAGTGAAAGCAGAGAAAGAGAAACACGTGCAGTAGTGAAGGGCTACGTAGTGATTTTGACCACCTGGGGATCCTTAACGTGCGCTGACATCGCACTACACACGGACGCCTGTCCGTTTCACCTACCATTATAGAATAGAATAGAACCAGAATAACCTACATCGAATCGCAGCCGCGGGTGGTGAGGTTCGAACCCGAGTACCGCGGCGGGGCAACGTGAAAGACCCCCAGGTGGTCGAGATTATTCTGGAGCCCTCCACTACAGCACCCCTTTCTTTCTCTATTATTCACTGCCGCTATCCTTCCGGGCTCCCTGGATGCCTGCGAGCGGTGCCGTAGCTCCGGTGTCGCCTCTTCCGGACAATAAAAGTTTTCAACCACCTATAGGAAAGAAAAGGTGCAATATTTGCCACACAATATCTGTCACAGGGTTGGCTGTACAGAATATTAAACGTTTATAATATGACCGCACACCTCATTGCTTTGTGGCTGAGCCCTGCCTCGAGAATTGATCGCTGAATCCGGTTATTGCCTAAGGACACTTGGGCGACCATGCAGGGTCGGTTGTGAGGTACCCATTGCGTATCCGTAGTGTTTCAATTTGGTAGCCGGTAAGGACGAGGGCGGTAAAGTAACACTCGAAGAAACAAAATATCCAATAGCATACTTGAAGCCTGAGGGCAAGAGACTTTTGATGACCGCCGGGCTGTGTTACCATGTTTAAATGAGCCACTTTCATTGGATTACGTTATATTTATCTAAAAAACCGACTGCTATGTCTGCATCAGGCGCATGGAATACAGACTTCTCGAACACTCCACTTAGTTGTGTAATGCATGCAGTGCTATCCTGGATGAGGGTCAGAACACCGGAATGGCAAGTCACATGATCTGGAAGGCTGCGTTTCGATGGAGGCGAAACGAAGTGGCGTCCGTGTGCTGTGCGATGTCAGCGCACGTTAAAGATCCCCAGGTGGTCGAAATTACTCCGTAGCCCTCCACTACGGCTCCTCTTTCTCTCTTTCCACTTCCATTCCCACCTTCCTCCCTTCCCTTACGGCGCGGTTCGGGTGTCCACAGAGCAAGTGTGACGGTTACTGCGCCTTTCCCTTCCTGTGAACCAATTTAAATTTTATGATCTGGAAAAAAAAAGAATCTTCAGAACTATAGTGCGCATACAATGGTTAATATTAAAAGTAAAAAGAAAGCAACTGGACAAACATGCATACATAATCAGACAAACAGACAAGCATACATGATCTTAAAAGAAAATATTATGCTTGTCCTTTATTCTGGGTATTCTAACCTATGCAAAATTCACGCAGAAGAATTAAGAACAAAGGGTTAACTGCGGCACTGAATTAGAGTTATGACGTCATTGAGGAGTGAGGAGTGCCATTAAAATCGCCTTGGTTAGTTCTTGCACATCACGGGTGCTCGAAAATAAATTACCACGATGAAAGAGCGCATCAATATCTTCCTGCATCCTTCCGAATGGTTGAACTTCAAACACTCATGATTCAGATGTTCTTCACGGTTGATGCAGCCAGCTTAGTAAAGTGAGAGAGAACAATAAGAGCCATCCAACAAATTCGTCACATTGTCTCAAAGTCGACTACACCGGATCATTGAAAATGTCGGTTGAAAAATTACAGTCAGAAATCCGCTTTTATTACTGTTGAATTCTATGCCACAACGTCACATGCACCCCTTAGAGTAATCCAGTGCCTCGGCTCTCAAGAAAGTGATGTTCTTCACAGCCGATGCAGCCCGCTTCGCCGAACCAGTGAGGACGAGACGCGCCATCTGGCCGAAATTCATACCATATCTCCCGATGGTGTCAAAATCAATAGGACCAAATGTGTCTAGAGGACTTAAGCGGGGTCTGTGCCTAAAGAACAGGTGCAAGGCTGCGTAGCTCTTCCAGTCGTCGCCACACGTTTCATATAAAGTTTTGCTAATTGTTTCTTTCACAGCAAAATCGTCGTAAACCCGATGAACGAGATGAGGGTTTGGTTCTAGGATCTCCTTCGTGGGGTGTTCAGCCGCGCTGTAGGTATAATGGTCAGGATTGTAGCGTCTGTACAACTTCTGGTGCAGACGAAGGAATTCTGACCGTTTGTGAGCCACGATGATCATGTTTCCGAACAATCCATTTTGTGGCCATCCAATCGTCGTTTCGTAGCGCCTGTAGTTGTCTAGGCTTCTGACGAGGTAGGTGTCCTTGTCTAGGTAAATGCCTCCGTATTTTCTCAGTACCATGATTCGAACGAAGTCGGACGCATGCTGAATATAACTCACTTTCTTGCCGAATATTTTTTCTGGTCTCTGGATGTGCCTGAGTCGAAGACGGGGAATGTCCTTTACGTGCCTCCAGTGCGGGCTCGCGAAGGCCATGCTACAGTTGTCACAGTGAATCATAAAGGCGTCCGGTTTCTGCATAAGCCAAGCTGCTCGCATACAAACGACTTCGACGAACGACAGTGAGTCATTGCCTAAGCGGATAAAGTGCACGATGTTGGGCACGAGGTAGTCGTTGCGTTCCTTCGTCGGCCGCGCTGATTCGTTTTGAGGATGTGGTAGCGGTCCGAGGCTAGGAAACGTCACGAAGCAATATAAGTAGAACGAAGCAGCTAATCCTGCCGCTACCACACATCGAAATAAGTTTCTTGCTCTAGCTCTTTCTATCTTAAGCTTAACTTCCATTTCCTCCTGATACGTTGGATAGAGAGTTCTGAATGGTCTGCGATCTCTGCAAGAAATGCCAGGCCAGCACGGCTTATCGCACTCACTGGCTAAGTTTCCAGTTTAAACTTGGGTGATCCCACCTCGGGCAATGCAGGATTTCGTCGTGGCGAATCTTCAGCCGAAGTTGCGTCTGTGTTCGTCGGCAGAAATGTGTTTGCACCACTTTACGAGGAAGCGCCGTTGCCAAGCACCTTCTTCTTCATATTCAGATATGTGGCGCAAAAAACACAAACACAGGAGAAGATACACAACACACGCGCACCAATATGATCCAGCACCAACTAGCCCCTCAAGCCGTTATTTTGAGATCACCTTCTTCTTCTTCTCGGCCTTTGCCAAGCATTTACGCGGTCAACTTCGCCACTTTGCTGTGACGAATGGTTTTAGCTAGACGTCAGTAGGAGATGCCGAATGCCAGCCCACTGGCTGAAAATAATTGGTTGCGCGGATGGAATTGTTTTTCTGATTTTATTTCAAGCTTAGAGGAGAAAGTTTGTACCGGTTAGATAAATAAATACAGCTTCACTTAATCATCATCGCGCCACCATCAAAATAGGAATTACTATTTTTTACAAATTGCTATTGGTCCCACGAGCCTATGCTCATTTGTAGTCACTCGTGCTGCTCGATCCAATAAATTTCAGCACTGTGAAAGCTAGGAGACCTCTTCAACCAATCACGAGAGTGCATTAAGCGTACTTTTCAGCCTCGCGTCGTCTGCATGTCGTCTTCTCGCGGCGTATGCAGACATGGTTGCAAAAGTGTATAAATACGCGCTAAGTACCAAACCCAGAAAGTAAAAACTAAACACTGGCCGGCCCCGCCGGGGTGGTGCAGTGGTAAGACGCCCGACTACTGTGCCGGAGTACCCGGGTTCGATCCCGACCTCGGCGGCTGCGTTTCGATGGAGGCGAAACGAAGAGGCGTCCGTGTGCTGTGCGATGTCAGCGCACGTTAAAGATCCCCAGGTGGTCCAAATTACTCCGTAGCCCTCCACTACGGCTCCTCTTTCTCTCTATCCACTTTCTCTCCCACCCTCCTCTCTTCCCTTACGGCGCGGTTCAGGTGTCCACAGCTACAAGTGTGACAGATACTGCGCCTTTCCCTTCCTGTGAACCAATCAACCAATCAATCAACACTGGCCGTGGTTTAGTTTCGGTTTAACCTAGTGTGAATCGATACCTCCGGCCGAGGCGCGCGACGCGCCTCTATATACTTAGATTGATGCCAGTGATTATGTGTTTTGCCACGAAGATCCCCAGGTGGTCGAGATTACTCCGTAGCTCTCCAATAAGGCCACCCTTTCTCTCTTTCCACTTTCACTCCCTCCTTCCTCCCTTTTCTTACGACGCGGTTCAGGTGTCCACAGAGCAAGTATGACAGATACTGCGCCTTTCCCTCCCTGTGAACCAATTATGTTATTATTATTATTATTATTATTATTATTATTATTATTATTATTATTATTATTATTATTATTATTATTATTATTATTATTATTATTATTATTATTATTATTATTATTATTATTATTATTATTATCGGCGACACGTTACTTTCACTCGTAGGACACGACGAAGCCTGTTCGCCGGAACGAGCTGTATGCTAGTTCTATCGCGTAAAAGTGAAAAAAGAAAGGACATAGTGGCAACTTAAGCTGCGCCGTAAAGAATACGACGCGGTAGCGTTTCGCACACGTTAGTGATTGTTTTTCTCTTTTGTTAATTTTTACTTTTTTATTAGTTATTTCTCTTTCTTTTTTATAGTGATATTCAGCATCAACAAACATTGGCTTTCTATTCTGAGCAGTTTGACACTTTCTACGCAGTTTTCATTTCCTTTTTCAGAAATATCAGTTATTTGATCGATTGAATACTAACTTTTTTTTTTTACATTGGCATCATCAAGCATTGGCTTTTTATTCTGAACATTTACACCTTAAAACACCCTTTCTAATGTCTCATTTGTTTTTTCTGTATTTCAATTATTTAGTTGATCATAACTACTCTAAATGTTATAACTTAGGATCGTCAATCAATGACCTCTAATTCTGAGCATACTGACTCCTTAAAGCATAAAGCACTCCATAAAGCACTGTGAGGTACTTCCTCAAAGGAAAAAAAAAGTCCCTCAAGATAAAAAAAAGACTTTTCAGAGAAATGGTACTCAACCATTTTAGTGCCCTTTGGAGTGCGCCCCACAAGCCATCTGTGACAATGGGACTGAGAAGACATCAGGTCACTGTACTACATCGAATTCGCACAGGCTCTGCTCGTACTCCTGCCTGGATGCATAAGACGGGCATGACATCGTCTCTGCTATGTTCTATATGCGGTGTTTGCGGGGATATCGAACAACATACTATGTGCTGTCCTGAGTACAACGCGGAAAGGTGTGTGACGCTCGCTTCCTTCAAGAAGACAGGGGCCCGTCATGGTGCTTTTCAGGGCATTACCTACCCGAGTGAAAACCAGACATGCAGAAGGGAGGCTTCACACCTTCTTTTACAATTTCTGCAGAATACTATCTTGACTCTAGATGTTTACAGCTGGAATGGACTATGTTATACTGAGAGTGAATGTGTACGTAGATAGTGACTTCTGGAGTGGACTATGCTATAGTGTGAGTGAATGTGTGTATAGATGATGGCAGCTGGAATGGACTGTGTTTTACTGTGAGTGAATGTGTGCATAGATGGTGACTTCTGGAGTGGACTATGTTATACTGTGAGTGAATGTGTGTATAAATGGTGACTGCTGGAGTGGAATATGTATTGTTATAAGTGACTGCGCGCATAGTGGGGCAGATTTACCAGATATTAGTTTTTTTCTGAACACATAAGTGACTCTACGGTGGAGCAATTGCCGGCAGAATAAGCAAGGCTAATCCCACCTGTTGCATACAACTCATTACGAAACCGCAGACATGGCCATACAATGCTCACACATTAATAAATGTTATAGGTAGTGTGATCCGGTTGCAAATGAATTCTACAGAAAGTCACATGTGTTGTAGGATGACCTGGATACGAGCTAGTTGTTTCACGAAAAAAAAGTGAAACTGTGCCCTGTTCGCTTCTCTGTGCATGTTTTTTCTTTTAGGTTGTAGTTTAACCCTTGGCAGGAAAAAAAAAAAAAGCAGCAAGGCAAACGTGAGCTAGAGCAGCCGGTAAGGTTCGATAATAAATAAACTGTCGCATGAAATATGCACCTTAGTCCTCGCGAGGAGCGCGAGGGAGAATCTGCGTAGTTAACAGCTTGCGATATATATTTATATATATATATATATATATATATATATATTTTTTTTTTTTCAATGCACAACATTCCATTCAGCAATTTGCTTTCTTAATATACAGTAGACAGTTTCCGGCTATGCCATCGGAGCAATCGTGTGTGGCGAGGCGGGCAAAACATCCGGCTGCTGACGTAGCTGTGTAGCATGCAGGTACCGCACGTGCGAGGAAGGCGAGGAGGAAGGGGTTGGTAGGAAAGAGACACCAGCTCACGCATGATATAACTAAAATGAACTACAGTGCTTACGATGTTTCCTCTCAGGCTGTGCCTTTGAAAAGACAATTTTTTTCTGGCGTGCCCCTACGAAAGCGACGTCCCGCATTTAGCGCCACTGCTCCCGCGGCCGCTGCTGTCTGTTCCACTCGTTCTGCTACTTCACAGAGATAAGCGCTGGCGTAGAACAGGTGCGAGCAGTTCAGGAGGCTTGTGGGAGTGTAATACAAGTGGTAAACTCAAAGCATAGGAAAGAAATGCAATACAGAAAAGGTTACTGCAACAGCAGCAGAAATGCAATTCATTCTCAATTATTCTCGCTGGAAGCATCAAGGCACTTTTTATTCTCTTATTCCAAACCCGCTTTGAATACAATGGATAAGCTAACCTTTCACCTGGATGCTCTGCCACGCAGGCAGCGTACGATAACAAAATGGGTCTTTATAATTGTTCCGTTCAACCTGCAGTGGGAACTCAAAAGTGCTGCCTAGGAAAAGAAATATTTGAAAACTGACTTTGCAAATTTTTGGTCGGCAAACATCGGGCTTGTATGGCATGGAACGCATCTCTGGATTAACATAAATTTAAAAGCAGAAACGTTATTATATTTTTGCTACCGGAGGAGGAGGAATAAACTTTTATTTCGCAAATTTGCGCCACCGGAGGTTGCCCTTTAAGCTGTCAAGCAGTGCTAGCTGCGATGTCTCTAGGCGTGGCACATGAGTAGAAGCTGGCATGCGAAGAGCAAAGCAGAAAGCGGACTGCTGGTGTTTACTTGAGACTGCTCGTTGCTGCTTTCAAATTATAGACTTTGTAAGAATAGTTCAGGTGATGCTATCGAGAGTTGAGTGCAGGCTAGATTTATTTTTATATTACACATCGAGCTGTACAGACCAGGGCTCGGAACGAACTGTGGCACAATTGCTGAGCGGTTGCGAGTGAAGTGGCGCCAACAAGAAAGCTGAGAATTAGGTGGTAGAAGCGCGTACTGTAGCCACAAGTCTTTCATCTGCCTCGAAGCTGCGGCTCTGTGCAGCGGCGAAGGCCTTGGAAACTTAATCGAACTGACCGCCGCCGGAAAGGTAGCCGCATGACTGAATGGTAACACAGACGTGACTGCCGTATGATATGAAACCAGAATCCAATTTGTTTGTGCGCTTCATGCTGCGGCTGCGGTGTCAAGTCCCTCATTTCATGCACAACTGAATAGACGGGCCGCGCATGTGGGCTGGTGAGAATTAAACATAAGGACAGATTTATGCATAAAGCTTCATATAAACGCGTTTCATATCTTAAATCCACCTGTAGCCCGTGATGGAAATACATATATGCGTTTTCTAATCTGGAAATATTTTGCCTAAAGTAGAATAGAAATTCTATCGTATTTACTCTTGACAGAGATCAGTGGTGAGCCTAGCAGTTTAATTGTATAGTTTAATCATGAATAATCTCATATCTGGGGAAAATCTTAAAAACAAACACTGCAATTCATCACAAGTTGGGGCCACCAAATTTTACTCTGCCCATGCAGAGTACCTGGTAATCCGGCATACATCTACGCTAGCACGCCTGTGTTATAATCCATCTTTGTTACGTGCGCTTTGTTTGGAAACTGATGTTGCGTGAGAGCCGCGGAGATCCTACCTGCGTTGTATTTGTGCTCTATCTCCGAATATCTCTGCTTTTTGCCACGATGTCACATGGAGGCTGACCTAACGTACTCTAATTGAAAAAAAAAAAAAGGCCAGCTTACCGCGCTCAAGATGGATGCTCCAGAGTCCCTTTAAAAAAGTCCAGATCAGCTAACAATGCTCGATTAATTCCTTGTCCGACAATAGTTTCCCTTAACGGACTGCCAGTTAGATCTTACTTGACGCCGCAGAGTGCCAAGCTGAAGGTACGACTTTCGATGTTACCTTGTCCAACAACACAAACATCGCTTTCGCATCATCACCTGCATCCATGAGAGTAATCCAACTTATCTGCGCTCAACAAGGTAATGTTCTTCACTGTCGATCCACCAATTTTCGTCGAGCCAGTGAGGACAAGACGGGCCATCTGGCCGAAATTCGTGCCGTATTTCCCGATGGTCTCAAAGTCGACGGGGCCAAACTTGTCAAAGGGACAGTAGAAGGACCTCAACCTGAAAAAGAAGTGCACGGCCGTGAAGTTTCTCCAGTCGTGATTGCACTGTTCGTACAAAACCCTTGTTACGTCCTCGTGCACGCCGAATTCGCATGGTATCCTGTAAACCAGTTCGGGTTTCGGTCCCAGGATCTCACGTGTGGGTAGTTCCCCCGCGTTGTAATACCAAAGGTCAGGCCTGTACTGGTGATAGGATTCATAGTAGAGACGAAGGAATTCGGACCGCTTGTGGGCGACGATAATCATGCTCCCGATGCTCTGGCCTGGGGGCCATCCTATGGTCGTTTCATAGCGTCTGTACTTATTCAAGTTCCTTACGAGGTAGGAGTCTTTGTCCAAGTAGATGCCTCCATATTTTCTCAGTACCCTGATGCGAGCAATGTCTGAGGCATGCTGAATCCAGCTCACCTTTATTCCGAATATCGTTTTCGGTCTGTCGATGTACTTAAGGGTCAGTCGGGAAATGTCTTTGATGTGCTCCCAGTTCGGGCTTCGTAATGTTGCGGTGCAGTTGTCGCAGTGAATCATCAGAATGTCCGGGTTTTGTTGAAGCCAAGCCGCCCGAATGCTGACCACTTCTATGAAGGAGAGGGGATCATCGCCGAGTCGGATGAAGTGTACAATGTTCGGCACGAATGAGTCACTGTACTCGTTAACGGGCACCTCTGGCACAGGAACATCCCAGCAGTAAAATGGCTGAATAGGATGCTTTGGCGTCAGCACGTAAAACGTGACGCATGCCGCGAAAAATGAGAGGCCTACCACCAAGAAATATAATCTTCTCAGAGCAACTCGCTTTCTGATGTAATAAACATGCATCTCTGGTTCTAGTATTTGTAAACGCTTTCAGGTTTTAGTAACTCTGTCATTTTCATCGAACTGTCCATACGTGGCCTTGTCTTAGACTTCGTTTGCTTTATTCTTGATAACTAGATTCCATGGCGAGCTGCACAGGACGCAGTGCGCTGCGAGAACTGTCCAGGATCAAGGAAAGTTGATGCTGTTGTCCTCCAACCTCAGCGAGGATCTGCGTCACTGGTCTGGTGGGCCGAATCCTATAACGCGGACGTTATAAAAATGGTTGAAGTGCACGAATAACCATAGTCCAGATTAGTGATCCAGCACAAAGTGACAGCATAGTGTTGTAAAATAATTTATACACTGCGACAAGTTACCTCGCCAAGCCGGGGACTCACAGAAAAGGGAATCATGGAGCTCTTTCCTGCATTTGAACGGACACGTTTTCTCTATAACCTGCCTTACAGCAATCTTACCAAAAGTCAATAATGTAGAAACCCTTGAGGAAAGTGCATAAGGCAGGCAGCGCTATACTACTGCTTATATAAACAGGTGACCCGGCTAAATGTTGCCAAACTTAAATAAAAAAGGTGGTCTGATGGGAGTATACGTCCTTGTCTGGAGTTCTTTTATCGTTTTCCAAAGTTTGTATTATTAGCGATGGCTAATAAGTAAACATTTTAAGTTATCTTCTTTAGGAACAAAGGGGAGGGGGTGTCATTTTGAAAGTTGGAAGGCAGTTATCTGAAATGTTTGCACAAAGTAGTGTTTACGTTAAGTAGTTCATTTTACCGAACCTAAAGGCAGCTCACATGACATCGTTGCTACTCCAGTGTCCCCAAGACGTGTCTTTGAAAACAAAATTGGCTTTTATCTAATCCGGCTTCGCTGTGCGCTGAGCAAGAGATGCGCTAGCAGCTTGTCACGCGATAGCTTTATTGCTGCTCAAGCTGTGCGTTGATGAAAAGCGTGGCAGCGAGCTGTTTTTCAAAAGAAGCTCCATCTTTTGAATTGATAGTTTGCTCCTCCACGCAATAGTCAAAGTGCTAATTAATTAATTTTCGCTAATTACTTATCTTTTGTGGACTAAAGACGTCTAGACCGCACAACTCCAAAGAGTCTTGATTGAGTTTCACCGGCCTTTAAAAACTTATTGGTTAAGTGTAGCTGCGCCATTGTTTATAGTACAGCACTGTCAACCTAGAGCTCTTCATAATGGTCAACGTAAAGAAACTGACTGGGGCTCAATTAAAAATTTTGCTCTCCACGACGGAAGAACAAAAAAAGTTTTGAGCGATCTGGAACCCGAACTTGAACACCTCAGGCACATCAGAATACACCCAAATGCCAGGGAACATGATCAACGTTTCACTTCTGCCGTGTCATATGAATCGTAATAGTATGTTATAACGAGGCCCGAGAACATAGCGTGCGTTATGTCAGACGTACTTGGGAAAGAAGCACGCCTTAAACACAGGCGATAATTCATGCAGTGGCAGAGCAGGAAAAGGGGACTAACAACTCAGTACGACGCACCATTCCAAGTAATATGACACAGTAATGTAGTCTGACAAGGGGAGACCGCGCGTGTTAGATCTATTGTCACATTATTTTCAACTTCCAGTGAACTAATACGCATATACTCACCGATTCGCTGACTGCCTACAGAGATAACCTGCGCAACTGCTTGAAACCTACCACAGCAAGCACTCTTTATTCTTTCCTCGCTTCGACACAACTTCAAGGGGTTCGTATATCGAGCCGTTGAGCCATCCCCGTAATTTAGCGTGCTCACATCCTAACCAAAAAAGTCTCACTCGAAGCACGAAACGACGTCTGGAAACGATGGAGCAAGTTACGAGGGACGACACCGGCGGCGGCAATGACGTCGACGCTAAACGAAGGAACGGGCCTTTAAAATAAAAATAAATGTCAGATCAAAGTGTCCGCAACAGGTGTCCACAGCAAGTGCGTATAGAGAGTGTTGGTCCGCACTTCCGAAATTGGGCCTTTCAACCGCCAAAATTTGATTTGACCAAGTTTTGGTACCCAGCTTAATCCGAGTAGAGCCAGCTCAGGGCTGACCTACAAATTCGTGTGGGCCACTCTCAAAATTTAGCCCTCGACGCACAAAATGTGACCTTTTAGAAATTTGGCCAAAATTGATTTCTGCCTAATTAGAGCGTGACGAATTCAGTGGTGGCACTCAAATTTGCGTTGGCCACCCTCTGAATTCGGCCTCCTGACTCTGAAAGTTGACCTCTTCTGAATTCAACCAAAGGTTGTCGACTGGGCGAGTTGGTAAGCGTTCATTAAGCCCTTATCTTGTTTGCTTCTCTTCTTTGTGTTGTGTCAATGAACATTTGACCAAAGTTGATATCTAAACTAATTAGGCATAGCCAATTCAGTTAGGGCCTCCAAATTTGGTTGGCGCACCTCAAAATTTTGCACCCCTTCCGGATCCCGGAAATTTCACCTCGTGTAAATTAGGCCGTAACTGATGTCTAAACGAATTTGATTAGTACTTCTAATTTTAGGCTGGTCATCCACAAAATTTGGCATGTTTATGAATTCTTCGTGCGTGGGAGGATACGTGTACCCTTGAAATATTTCACCTTCTGTCCTGTGCTGTGCCTTGTGTGATGTGCGTGGAGGTCTGGAAAGATAACGCGTACTCATTGTGTAACTGGGGCGTCTGCCACATGAGGAAACGAAGAAATTGTCGATATTTTGCTTACATATCGACAACGAACGGCGGGTAATGTTAGAGAGTGCAGTCCACGGAAAAAAAAGTTGCTGCTTTACATTTTACTCTCCGCGAGTGAGTTTCTGTGAAAAGCCCTTTGACGCGAGTAGCCTCGTTTTTTTTTTGGACTAGTGGCTAGTTGAATGTCGTTGTCAGGTGACAACGTAGTGCTCGAAAACTATGGCTGCATGCCATGGCGAAGGATTTTCGACGGGCCTCCCGTCGTATTTTTTGGAGCCCGCTCCTTAAGCATTAGGCGCCATCCTGCTACGCGTTCATTTTGGTGCAGCCATAAAGTCTACGTGCGAAATCTGCGTGTACGATGAACACCTAAAATGAAGACCGGAGCGCATATAGAAGGGCTGATAATAAAGTCGAAAAGAAACAAAACATTAAGTGCAAGTCATAGTTTGTGAAACGAATAAAACGAATAAAATGGACTAAGCAAACTAGGAAAGGATGCAAGAAGAAACGAAGCCTAACGAAGCCTAAGGTAGCACGACACCGCACGAAGAAAAAATAAATATATGCAAAATAAAGAAACCAAAGAAAAGCCATTTGAGAAGGTATAGAAAAGTAATTTCAAGTAAATTTTGGCGCTGCTAGTGCACTTTCATCATTGCAAGCATCAAGTCTACACATTTGTACACTTGATGCTTGAGGAATATAAAGAAACATACTTTTATGGCGCCAGTGGCATGCGCTGGCAAAAATATTCTGCATTTTTTGCCTCGCTGAGGCACTAAATTGCCCTTGGCTATCCTCTTCCTGAACTTATCCAAAGTAAAATTATTTGGAAGGTACTATCAACCCTGGTGGGTATATTTACACAGATGTTTCCGCTCTAAAGTGTGCCGTAGAGCGCCAGCGGCAGCGCTGCTCCGATGCACTCAGAGTGGCAAGTGCGCCCCTAGCGGCGGCTCCTGTCCCTATATCGTACTTTCATCGAAGTGTTATGACCAGTAAAAGTATTGCAGAACTCTGATACTGGTGATTATCGAGAGAGTCTCGACTACCCAGGGTACAAGTCACGATCTCGCCGTGTACCGCGCAATGGAATGAGCAACAGGTACGACACGAACTCGTCATGCGTCTATGCATACATTAAAATTTCTTACTATTATTACTGAACAGATGTCTACGCAAAAGAATCCATGGTGCGTGATTCTCAAGCATGCCTATTCGTTTCTTTGGCAATTTGTGGTTAGCTTACCCACTTTTCGAAGCCGATTCCGTCGAGAGGATTAGACGCCGAGGAAGCTCTGCTGTCTCCGCCTAGTGACGTTTTTCAACGAGGCAGTGCCGATGGCTGACAGCCCCCCACTTAGTTTATAAATCGGTAAATATGCTGCAAAGCTGAACAATTAGTTCTTCAAAAAGCATGCGTTTGTCGCGGCTTCTCTTTAGCTAACGGTCCTATGTCGAGGCCTCGGGGAACAATACTTGGCAGCCGCTACGATTGGATAGGGAACTACAAAGCGGCGTGATCCATCAGCCGAGGACGCTGCTGTGAGAGAGGCGTGGAAAGCGCAGCCCGTGGCAGGGTTCCGCAAACCGCTGGATAGCTGGCTGAAAGTAGCGGCCTGTAAAAATGTGCCAGCTGCTAACATTTCTCTCTGTTCGCAACAGCCACGCATTGTCACGTGCTTTAGATACTTCTGTTACAGAATGCGTGCCACGACGCATGAAAATCTCCAATGTCGCACTACTGCATATTGTGAAGCTCAGACATGTGTGCACTTCAGTTTAAGTGCTTGCAACGGCATTTTCTACAGAGTATTTGTGGTGTGAGGATCAGCAGATGATCTGTTTGAAATTTAGATGCTGCTCTCATAATTTATTTTAACACATGGCATACTTTTTATTTAACACGTGACATTGACACAGCCATCAACGCGACAAAGCTCGATTACTCTGACACGTTAGCTCCTGCGGCGCTGAACGCTGAGAGATGAATTTATCATTGAACGGTTTTCTTGACGCCGGGCGCAGCTAGAGTGTCAGTTCGATACGAGGCTACGTCCTTGTAAACTGTGCATTCTGGTGCGCCACTTGAAGTTGCGGAGCATTCCGGGTTCTTTACCTTGCAATCCACAATGCGTTTTAACAGACGTGGCGGTAATGATAAACGCCTTGTTCAGCCATGATACAATGCGATCATACAATTTGTTCACAAAACCAAAAATGCAGCTCCGACTTTTTTTTTTCTCGTCAATACTCATCTATAGTAAGTGAACTCCGAATCGCACATTGTTTTCTCTTTTTTTTTTCAGCGCTGAGAGTATATAAACATAACAGGATGGATACAAATTCAGAGTTTCTCTAGGAATTAAGTCATTACAAGCCCCTCGCCCCGCCACGCATTACCTGTTACTTAGGATACGTAAGTGGCTAAGTGGCACGTATTCCTCAGGTGTAAGAATGAGCGGTATTTGTCCTTCAGGAAATTTTGATGCCCAGTTACGGACAATACAAGTGGTGGGGACTATAGGGTTTCTTTAGTGACACGACGTCGGCGCTGCATTCAATACATCACGGAGAGGTGCGCTATAACTAGGAGATGAAGTTCCGCGTTTCGTTTCTTCGCTACAACCAGCTGTGTTTTTATTTCTTAGCGCATACACATCTGCAAGTGTTTTTGGTGAAACGCAGAAAATTGAATTGCCAACGAGAGAGAGTAGCGCAGAATGTACAGAAAAAGTTCTTGTTATTTCTTTATATCAATGAAAAGAATTTTCACAAAAAGGCATTTTTAAAGTGGGTATCTTCTACACAGGTTTATAGTTATGGTTTGTAAATTTTGTAGATGATTCAAGCTAATGCGGGGCTAAAAATACACTTATAGCATATTTACCTTCAGGTTTGTTTGTATACATGATTCGGAAGATAAATTGTGTAATGGCCAAAGAGCAGTTATGGCCAAAATTCGCCATGGCACAAGATGTTTGGTCCTGCTCATCAGGATAAACATTATGTAACTAAAAGTAGAGCTGCTAAAAGACTGCAATAACATTGTGCGTTAAGGGTTCGCAACACAAAGGCAATATGTATATTAATACTGTGAGTGTCAAGTTATAATAATAACAAACTGCCGTCTTGTTTTCACGTCAAAAAAGGATAAACTACAACTCCATCCCACGACATGAGACGGGTGAGACGTGGTTTTCGAGATATGGGTTTTTCTGAACATGTTTGGGGCCTGTGGAGCCGTTCATCCTAGGAGGTAATGCGAACAGCGTAGCACAAATGAAGCATGTCTTGACTGAGAGCCTTTTTTCTCGCGTGTACTAACGCGGGAGAATCGTAAGACCTGCCATAGTTGGGTCTGTTTTTAAATGATTATGGCGGGCATTATCTATGTCTCGTGCCAGTTATCAGGGAAGGCGTTTAAATGTTAGAATATATTGTAACCCGCGCTAACCGTGTCAGTTCTGGAGGGGGAAGAAGACGAAGATCGTACGGAGTGCGCGGGGTTCTGAGCCGCCGCTGCTTTTGCCTGGTCAAGCGCCTGCTCTCTGCCTTCTGTGCCTCAGCGCCCCAACTCGATCCTTTGACCCTGTCCTTCTGGACTGACGCCCGGGTAGCGATAGAACCCGTGACAATATTTGACTCGTTTCAAATATTTTCAACGCGAGCGATATGATTCTTTGTATCGGTCATTTCCATCAAATATGATGGAGGAGGTAAGACAGAAAAACTGTGGGCACAACTTGACTGAGGCGTTATCCCGTCAGTGGAAAACAGCAGTAAGAGAGCACAATGACTAGGAGTAAGTAACAAATAATGACAAGAAGTAAGAAAATACAAATAATACTTTTTAAGTGTGAGCCACTCAAGCATGCGAATAAATAAAAAAATATAGCTTCGCTCTAACAATAAAAAAGGACAAAAGGGACAAAAGGGACAAAAAGGAGCAATATACATTCGGGTCACTTTTTAACAACTGCGACATACAATAAGGAGCATGAAAAAACATAGCATAACACAATGGGCAGTAATGATAAGTAAGTAAGTATAAAGACCCGCAAAATAGGCACCCCTACACATTAATTCGAACATGAACGTATAAAGGGCATTGAAAAAGTAGTGCGTCTTGTATCGCTAAGAGAAAAAGACCTGTTTAGATGTCTAACAAGAAGATTAAGCATGTCGATATTTTTATAACTGTTAGGAGAGCCGGAATGCGATATTTCAAGGACGTTGTTGCGTAATTAGTACAATAATATTGGTTTGGTTTGATTTGTTTGGTTTACCGTCCCAAAGGGACTCAGGCTATGAGAGACGCCGTAGTGGAGGACTCCGGAAGTTTCGACCACCTGGGTTCTTTAACGTGCACTGACATCGCACGGCATACGGGCGCCGTCCTTTTTGCCTCGAACGAAAAGCGTCCACCGCGGCCGAGATTCGATCTCGTATCTTTGGGAACAGTAGTCGAGCGCCGTAACCACTGCGCCACCCAGGCGGGACCGTGCATTAATACTGTACTTTCCAGTACGAAGTGTTCCATGTGTTATAACCTGCAGGCTTTTTGATATGTAGGTCGCCAAGATTAACAAGAAAATAATTCTGCTATAGCTTTCCACGAATAAAACATTTTTATCGCTGGTAAGTTGGTAACTGAACGTGTCGTTAACACTTAACAATTTCAGAATATTGAGCTGGGATCTTACCGGATGATCATAGGAAGACCGGATTATAATGCGGATAGCATTATTTTGGAGCCTAGATAGTTTTAACTTGTTTCTTAATGTGGTAGTGCGCTACACAAGAACGCAGTATTTTACGTATGACATAAAGACAGAAAGGTAGAGTAATAATATGAACTTTTGAGGAAGGTAGACTACATGGCGATGAAAAATACCTACCATGGTTTCTAATTTAGAAGCGATGTGATCCACATGTGCACCCCAAGAAAAGGTTTCGGTAAATTATACAAATAGTATTTTAAAATTGGATACTATTTCAACTATACGGGTGTTGAGGGTAAGTGTAATGTCTTGTGGAACTACTTCATTAATTATTAATCATGCCCTTGCCCAGTTTCTAAGTTTATGTAGTACGACGTCTCCAACGTCAAGAAGTTCTGTGCACGTGTCGGATGAGAGTAATATGGTTGTGTCACCTACGTTCGAAAAATCAATCATGGGGATATTTTATACGCTATTCGACTTTTAAAATATTTATCGCACTGCTGTGAAATGAGCTAAGGAGAATAAAGAAGCTCACCAGTAGCTTTGAGCGTGGACAGATTTTTGTTTTTCAAGCAAACTGAAATGAAATACATATCACGTGATTCTGGTTCTCACATATTCAAACTTTTATGACTTATCTTAAGACAAGGAGCGCCGTTGGAAAAGTACGTCACTATTGCAAAAGGTATCAGCTATAACCACAACTGAGGTCTTTAAAACATAAGACCTGGTGAGTGTAAAGAGCCACTAAGTGGATCAAGGCCGAAAATTCTCTTTTAGGATTCAACTCGAATTATAAATTTTTCTTGCCGCCCTATACTGCTGTCGCTGAAGAGACGTGATCGAAACCCGCACTTGCCATATTCGAGGTGGACGCTCAAACTTCACGAGACTTAGATCCTATTGAAAAATACGCGCTTCCAATGGATGTGGAGGCCAACAACGAAAGTTTCACGCTAGATTACGTTCCATACGTGAAAATTCTGCGCAATCACGCACTTTGTACTCTCCTCACAAAGGAAATTATTCACAAGCCAACAAGCAGTTTTAAAGCGAAAGCCTTACTTACCTTACTTTTTCAGTAGCGTCAGCAGGAAGTGTGACCAGAAAGTGATAGCACAAATATCACGCGATTTCTTAGCAAATTGTGATGCAATCATCGTCTGTCTAGCGTTCAGAGAGTTCATACCATTTCGCTTCCATTTTATCACACATTCTAGGCAAGTTGGAGGGTCTAGTTTACCATAAGGACTCACACTGATGAGAAAGGTAAGTACCTCCAAATGTATGCCGTTAATTGTAAGTGTTAGAGGCTGTTCAGGTGTCCACCGAGAATTGAGTGTCCCCTTTCCTTGCCCCCAAAAAACAATTTTCAACTATGTGCCAGGCTCTCAATGCTAAAACGCCAAGCAAAACCATTCCAAACCATGCCAAGCTGTGCTTTCACACGTTTCAATTTGTTTAAGCGTAGTTAAACGTCTGCTAATATTTTTTGTTGTGCAGAACACAGAAAGCAATTTGCACACGTTGTAGCATTCGAGCAGCGCGCATGAAAGGGAACGGAACAACGGTTGAGGGGCAGCCTCAATTCGCAAGCCAAGTGAACTGTTCGACAAGTGTAAGTCAAGACAATATTTAGAAATGGGAAATTTTTCTTTTGTCTAAACGGTTGGATTGGCTTGCGAACTGAGGCAACCCCTCAACCCTTGTTCGCTTCTCTTTTCATACTGTGTCGCCATCTTCTTCCTCTCGTTCTAACCGAGCAGCGTTCAGAACTCTTAGTAAAATACGAATTCCCAGCCGTCCAGCTTTAAATTCAACGGCCTGCATTCAGGAGACATGAAAAAAAAAAATGTGGACGAGCGCTTAATTTTCTACTTCTTCCCTACCCTATTATGTTCGATTGCCGGCTGGTACAATCTGGGGCGATTGGAAGACCGAATAAGCCGCGTAGCCAATAACATAATAGCGAATAACATGGATATTATCAATATACTATGAAATGAGGTTGCGCATCATAGATATCTTGCACTTGTCTTAAATAATGGCTTGCAAGCAATGACTGCTGATGCCAGGAAGGAGAGTAAGCGAAAACCACTGCGAACTTTCGCTCTCTTCTTAGGTGATTTACCTGCATAGCTTTTATGTTCGCTGCTTTCTTGCTTGCCCAAAATGCCCTCGAGTTTCTTCGGCTACAGAGTAGCCAGTTTCGCGATAGGCAGCCGTTTTGATCTATGCTAGTTGCTTGCTAAAAAGACAAACTTTTCTGCCATAAAGGTTCTTTTTAAGCAGTTGCGATCTCAGAAATGCAAATATGCTCCGCAAGTGCACAGAGGGATTCTAAATTGCAGTGCTCTACGAAAGTGATTGCTTTGCAAAACGGCACAAGAAAGATTAGAAAAAGAACTTTGCTGGAGATATGCACTACAACAGGCGCCTATTCAGCCCAATCAATCGGCCTAATATTGGAAGTGTGTTGGTGATGTTCGGCTCTACATGGGCCAATGAATTACCAGCACACTCCAATATTGGGTCTATGACTTTTGCTGCCTGGGAGATGATCGAAAAAATATGGTTTAGATACATATAAGTAAGAGGTTAAATAACATCCTCACAACAGACGCCGTGAGGTAAGGTAGGGGGATCGGATTTGCCTGTTTCAATTTATTGGCAAGTTTTAGGGTTTTTTGTATTTATTTCTTTCCTTCTTTGTAAACTGCAGGGCTCTTCATACCTTTCATACTGATGTCTATTATAAGCTACAGTTAGAGTTGCAATGTCAAGCGCTTAGTTTAGGTTGGTTGGTTGGTTTGTAGGGTTTAACGTCCCAAAGCTACTCAGGCTATGAGAGACGCCGCAGTGGAGGGCTCCGGAAATTTCTTTAGCGGGCACTGTCATCACACAGCACACGGGCGCCTTGCTTTTCGTCTTCATCGAAAAGCGGCCGCCATGACAGGGATTCGATCCCGCATCCTTGGGAACAGTAGTCAAGCGCCCTATCATTGCACCACCACGGCGGGGCAAGCACTTAGTTTAGCGACCAATTCTATCACAGATTTTTAAAGAAAGCCTAGTTACGAACATACCAATATCGCTGGTATATCTTGAAAGTCGAGGTGGAGATGTCGTTTTTTTTTAAATGTTTGCATCAAACCTTTTGATGCCAGCTCTCAAGTTCGCTGGAATTTGACGTCGTATGAGGATACGATTACAGCAGCAAAAAACAAACAAACAAACAACAAAACTGTATTGGTATAGCGCACAACACCGTAGGCTATGAGCATCCACCTGATGAGTGCACCATATTGTTGACGTTCAACGACGTAATGTTTCTCACTTCAAAGTTTTCAGGCTTTGTTGTACCCGCGAGCACCAATCTCGCCATTTGGCCAAAGTTGGTCTTGTCTGCCGCCACGTTCTCAAAACTCACTTGTTCTCGCTCGCTGTCTTGTCGGTACCGCCAGAACAAATTAATGGCTGTGTAGTCCCTCCAAGCGTCGTTGCACTCTTTGTAGATAACATCCGTGACGGACTGATGCACGCCAAAGTCCCAGGGGACCCGGCGGACGCGACCAGGTTTTGGTCCATCAAAGTCCTCGCTCGGCAACCGACCCGCCTTATACCGCAACAGGTCTAGCCGATACCACCGGAAGGAGTCGTGCCAGAGGTGTAGGCAGCGGGAATCTCTGCTGGCTACAATGACTTGAGTGCGAATGTTCTCACCAGATGGCCATCCGATCGACAATTCGTGGCGCCTGTAGTCGTCCATGCTACTCACGATGAAGGTGTCGGTGTCCAAATAAATACCTCCATACTTTATAAGTATTTCTATGCGGACATTATCAGGAACACTCTGTACTGTGGTGCTGGGCTCCTTTCCTGATGTCTTTGCGTGGGTGATTACAAGGCGCGGAATATCCTTGATATATTTCCAGTTGGGGCTGTGCAAAGTCGCGCTGCAGACGTCACAGTGGATAAACATTACATCCGGATTCTGGTGCAGCCACGCTGCGCGAATACACACGACCTCGACAAAGGACAGGGGCGAGTTTCCGAGTCTCACGAAGTGCACGATGTTTGGGACGACGAACCCTACGCCGCGCACTTGTGTCTCCGTCGAGTAACCAAACTTCAGCGCAATGTCTTCGTTTTCGTAGTAAAAAATAAGGCACATAAACAACATGACCACAACGCCAGCTGCATACTCAATATGTTTTCGCCTTATCTGCCCACTAAAAATACGTTGAGCCATCTCCGTGTTCGTAAATAAATATGATTGATAATTACAAAATAATAATTACAAAATAATAATTACATGGACGTTCAGAGCGCTTTCTTGTTGCAGCAGATTATCACTTCGGTTGGCGAGCTCCACTCCCGTTTCTTCACTCCATACGCAGTCTCTAACGATAACGAAAGAGCGCGAATCTGACACTCGCACTCTTAAGCTTCACTCATCACCACTAATAACAACAGCGAGAAGTTATTACCGTAGAGCTGGGACGAAGACTCGCACTTGGAGAAACACTTCGGCGGACGAGGCTATCAAGGCCGTGATAACACTGCACCTCCATGATGCTCCTCTGGAAAGGCGGCGAAACAAACCTGAATTAACCCCAGACACTTCCGGAGCTTTCGCTCACAGCACGCAGTGCACACCTGCTGGGAACAGCTGCTTCGAAGGCGCACTTTACGCGTGACGTGGATACTGGCTCAGCCAAGCGCTGCGGTTGTTATCGGTACGAGCCTTATCTTTCGGTCAACATGATGCCATACGCGTCTCCTAGACGTGCCCGCTTAGACCTGGCTTGGATATTCACGCAACTCCAAGTCAAACCAGTGTAGAGAAGTAAAAAGGTGTTTTACTGTTGCCTGTAAATGATATACGTAATGCATCAAATCAGAAATTCGTGGCCATATGTACGCGTCACCTCAACGTGATAAAGTAGGTGCTCTGCCCTCATACCGTTCTGTGAACGGAGGCAGCTAAAAAGGAATAAAGAGAAAAAAATTCGGCTCAAAGATTGCCAGCTTTTCTAACCATTCCCATTTTCCTTCTCTCTCTCTCTCTCTCTCTCGTTTTATTTTTCTCGTGAAACATAGGAGGTGTGGTGAGGCTTGAAACGGGGGTCTTTCACACCACCGGCCGAGATGGTAGCAACTTCTCAGTACACTCGCAGTGCTATCGCGTCTTGTTGAGAGGAGCTTTTGGAAAGCGCGCTAAGCCAGATGCGGTCTGCTGGCCTGCTTTATCTATTCGAGTCTATCAGCTTTCCAGAGTGGGTGGTGTCTGAGTAGGTGGTGTCAAGGGTCATAGTTTGATATCGCAGCTGTTCATTAGGCAGTAGCTTCCGTTGAGAAAAGAAAGTAGCTGGTGGGCGGCACTGGCGTAAATCGGTGCGGCAAAAGTATGCCACAGCTTGCCTCCCTAACAGACTAGAAAGAAAAAAGAGTTACTTCAGTGTAAGTGTATGCAGGAAGATAAGTATGTTGGCCTTCGTACTCACTGTCGGAGTCGTTTGCGTCCAAGGTGAGCCTTTTGTCAATCGCTGGGGCGTATCCTTTTAGTACCGGCACAATGTTTGCTGGATGGTGTGTGATAAATTTTTCTTCAACTATGAATTCTGTGAAAACTGCTTAGCTTTCCTGTGCAACCAAAAGTCTGCTCTGTGCGCATGCTAATGCGTAATTTCTGTCTTTTTACAGTCGTAGCAAAGTAGCAGCGAAATGAAAAAGTAATTAGAAAGGGGAGATATAAACTGGCGAAAAAATATATAATAACACAGAGCCAAGCTGTATGCCTATTTGTGAATGTTTATGACCATAATCTCCATTAAGCGGCTATCAGTTCTGCTGCATTGTTCAGTGGTAAGTTTCTTTTACAGATCGTAACTTTCAGATTTTATTCGTTGGTTTATTACGGGTTGCCATACTGCTCATTCATTCATTCATTCATTCATTCATTCATTCATTCATTCATTCATTCATTCATTCATTCATTCATTCATTCATTCATTCATTCATTCATTCATTCATTCATTCATTCATTCATTTGCTCGACTATTCCTTCGCTCATTCTATCCCATATGTAACCTCCATCCATTGATATTTGGTCTTCTTTGATGTTCATATAAAACGGGAAAAAAAACAACGGTGCGTCACCGTTGAAGCCTCTTTGCACTTCCATCCAGGCGCATGGTCACAATGCCAACCAAGAGACTACGGCAAAGGCAGCGTGGTGTGCGTGTGCAACGCCACCTACTGCGACTACCTAGGAGATGTCAACCCGGCGCCGCCTGGTCAGATCCTGGTATTTGAAAGCAACAAAGCTGGACTCAGGTTTGCCAAGACAACGGGTCGATTCGGAGCGCCCTCAGGTACTCTCCCCGCGAGAAACGGATATGATTTTATTGCTGCAGAAGGTTGGCCCGAGGCCTAACGGTCGTGGGAATTACTTTGTGGCACCCAGTATAGAAGCCAATGTGAGTTACCTAGAATTCGCGGCTGTGAAAGTCCCTAGCCATTGTGCCGTAGGCGTGCGCTCGCTCGTGTCCGGGTCAGTGCTGCTAAGCGGCATTCATGTGATATACTAACAAAATATACCATTTTACGATGATCTCATTGACGTGCCTACTGCTAACATGGCACACAAAATAGCAGCCCGCATGACACGTAACATAGGTCATTTAATGATTTGACACTAGAAGTGTACGCACGCGGTGCATTAAGATATACACATGCTGTCGATTCAAAGGAGACTCGTGCGAGAAGTAAACGAAGGCACACAGGGGCACTGCATGTCATCTTGCATATGTTGTTCACTGAGAGCTCTTTCAATCGAGATTGCACCCCAACTAGCCAGTATGCCGTTCCGATGTACCGTGTGCTCATGCCTGGAAGGAGGGGAGGGGGGATGGGTTTGATCAGAATGCCATGTAAGAATTGATGGCGACTGATTGCAGCGGTAAAAGGTTATGGAAGTGTTGTGTTCATCACACATTTTTTCTAGTGAAATAATTTTACTGCTTTATTTGCACAGTCATTTGATGGCATTCCACAGAGAAACGAAGTGATGAGACACGGAAGTAATGAATGGCTCTTCTCAAAAACCTTATGCAGATACATAAATCAACAATAATGACAAATATGGAAGTTCATTAGTAGAGCTCAACTTAACAAGCTATTCTTTATTTGCGGCTTTCTTCAATTTTTGCTTCCAATAAAGTTGTTTTCCTTCAGACCCTCCTCACAGCCACGAAGTCATCGTGACCATAGTCGTGGATTCATCAAAGACTTACCAGAAAATCTTCGGGTTTGGAGGAGCCTTTACTGATGCGGCAGGCATTAACATCAGGTCACTTCCAGAAAACATGCAAGAAGACATTATTCAGCTATACTACTCTGACAAAGGTGCGTGTCAAACTCGAAGCGGAATATACGACCATAAACAATCTACAATATACAGCGCTCGCTTCTATTTGTTTCACCAAACGACGCAGGGCTGTCCTACAACATCGGTCGAGTTCCGATGGCTAGCTGTGACTTTTCCGTCAGGCAGTACACGTACGCCGACACACCGGGTGACTTCTCCCTGGCCAACTTCTCGCTTGCCGACGAGGATTTCCAGTTAAAGGTGCGTCCTAATATCGACAGCGACTGATTACGATATTCTATTAAGAAGATGGCTGAAGACGTAAAGAAATACCAGGAAGTTAACCAGAAGACGTATTTGGCTCCCATGTCTTCTGCCGAAAGGGAAAAGAGCTCAAACAGTTAAGCGGCTCCATTGCTTAGCTGAGCCCGGATATACATGCAGAATCAATGTTTAGCACCACTCATTAAGCTAAGTTCTGCTTCTTCCAAGTTTACCTCTCTCACATTACCGTCATCACAGACGCCAGTAATATCAGCTCCGCAGCGACGGCAAAGTGACTGGCTAGATGGGAAATCGAAGCGTGTTTTTTATAAAACAGTATCACGTGATGTTCGCGCAGCTCACATAATCGCGTGTTCTCGGGACAACATTAAATAATGGGGCTATTTTTTAGGAGAGCAAGTTTTATCATATCTGCAGTAAAGCTCCACAGCAAAGTCAGGGACAAGGTTAGAATCAAGCGTATAATAAGTCATGTGCTCACTTTATTATGATGGAGTTTGATTAAGGTATTGAGTACAACTTCATGAGATGAAGGCGACGACACCCGAAGTGCCGCGTGAAGTAATGGCAGCTTGGCACGTGAAGAACCGGACAACCAAGACGGTGAGTTGTCACGGTTTTGGAGTGCTGCTGTCACGCTCAAGTGCAATAGTAATGCTGCAAATGGATCTTGCAAAGACATTGAATTGAGTGTGTCTTTCAGTGACTTTTTTTTTTCTGACGTAGTTTACTATGTCAACGTTGATTCATTTCTTCTACTACTTCTTCTTCTTTTGTTGAGTAAACTGTACCACACATGTGATTGCAAACTGCTGTACCCTAGAGTTACTATAGTAACTCTACTGTACTCGACACTCAGTCTCAATTCAGTCGTCTGGGAAGCAAGGATGCTCATTCTCGCCTCTATTGTTTATTTATACTTAGAGACACTTTGTGCGACTGTTATAAACAGCACAACCGTCAATGGTTTCCCTATTATGACAACGAACTCAAGGTGATAGCTTATGCAGATGGCCTCGCATTTTTCTGCGCTGACAAGTCAAGCGTCGATAAATTTATTTCTTTGAGGCGGACTTTGGTGCTCGTATCAACAGTTATAAGAGTTCTGGTATCTGTTTCGGTACGTGGGGTCCGGCATGTGCTGAATATGCTGGCGGACATGGACATGTAGCCACCTGAGTACACTGGAGCCCTTTTGAGTGTCTATAAGTGTAGTGCGCATGATTCGAAAGACCACGTATCAACTCATAAGTGCTGCCTCCAGACTTGCGTCCTTTATTATCTCTCTTTCTGGCAGGGCTACTGCCTTTAATTTGTTTTTCGCGACAACATTTATTACGCACTCCAAATTATTCATTACAAAAGGCGCTTTACATCCAGCATATTTTAGTCCATGACCCCTCTCCCAAGCATTTCACACCAGAAGAACGGTGCAGTAGGCACCTTGTGCCAGAGTATCTGCATTTTGAATCTATGAGGAGAGACAGAGAGAGAGAGAGAGAGAGAGAGAGAGAGAGGGAACCTATACTATACAGGAGGATGAGTCGGCGTAGATGGTGAATGCCGGCATCTTTTTGTGATAACCTTTTCCAACCTATAAGCGCGAGTGAACTTGGTTCAGTCCATGTGTATGTCCAGTAGATATTTTTGCGATTCATGTTTTTCCTTGACATTTCACACACGATATTACATGCACTCTTGCAAGTCAATTAGTGAATGTTTTAGCGACCCTAATTTTGTCCTCTCATGTGTCTGGTCGCCTATGTTCATGGGGTGTAATGCATGACGTGTTATTGACTCTTCTATTCCTACTTTTTCTTTCCTCAGTTCCTCTATTCATTTATTCCGGAAACAATTGTACAAGGATTTAATTTCTGTGCTTCTCTCTGCCGATGTGCTGCTCTGTGTATTTGATTTACCGGCGCATGGCATATACAGAAAAACAGTTTCGTGTTAACGCTGAATCGCCGCCTTCGTGATGTTTCAAAAACAATTGAGAAGTGCCTCAGTAACTGCAAAAATGGGATACTGCTCTTGCAACGGACATCGAAAAAACAAAAAAGCATAATTCGAAGCCGCATTCGATAAGATATCCCACTGCACTGCCGCTTGTTGATGGTCCATTATACATATTCTTTTCTTTATATTGGTTTAAAAACTCTTTGGAAAACGCCCATGATAGACCTATGCTGCTAATGTCTATTATCTGCAAAAGGCCAGTTCAATAGGATGATTATTCTTTTGAGAGAAGTGTACGCCCAGACTGAGTCTGAACTGGAATGTCACTCCTCTTCTGGCTATGCTCTGCACTGCCTAGCATTTAGCGTGTTGTTGCTAGCTGTGTCGTATTATTGGTATTCTTCATCGTGCTGATTTGAGATTGTTGTGCTTGTAGTTCGTACAAAGTTCGTGTTATAGATATTTATTTCATTGTAGTAAATACCACGCTGAAAAACAACACCGATTTGGCACAGTGGTCGGGCTGCGAGCTTTTACTCGAAGGAGTAAATAAATAAAACCACTCCAGCGAAATTCAAAATGGCGGATAATATTGCTTCCGCAATAAAAACAGAGAGTACAGGTGATTTGAATGGAGGGTGGGAGAGCGAGTTCGCTCCAACATTTATCGTACACCCTTCAGCACGTGGACGATGGGTTTATGCGAAAAGATGCAAACCTGGCAGGGTTCTATTTACTGCTAGGGAGGTAGTTGCAGCACCTGTTTTTTTCTCCTCATAACGCTCGCTCCACAATCTTATCATTCTCGAGACTAAGGCAAGTAATGTATGTACACTGTTGATGCAGGCAGTGATGATAATTAAGTGTGTCGAGGTGACAAGAATTGGTCTTTATGTACAGATGCCTTACATCAAGCGGGCGTTGAAAATTTCGAAGAATCCGGTGTGGATGTTCGCCAGTCCATGGAGCGGCCCTGCATGGATGAAAAACAACGGAAGGCTCAACCACGGCGGCTGGCTTATCGGGCGTCCGGGAGGAAAATATTACAAGACGTGGGCGAACTACTTCGTCAGGTGTGATGAAGTTTGACAGCTACAGAAGAACAGAACTAATAATAGTATTAATTGTGTCGTGATTTCGACGACTCCTACGACGAATTGCAGCGTGATTATAGACAACAATGTATAATGGCGTGACAAGGAGCTCCCGCGAAATCGTGGAGCATCAGCGCTGGAAATGGAGTGATGCAAGCTCATGTTAAGGTAAAACAAAAGTGTCCGAAAACATGATTTACACATACATAAGCCGTTACAATATAGGAGGAGCCAAATAATGTGCAGCAGGCCTTCAGGAAGAATTAGCTATATAGCAACGTCGCAATTAAACGATACCAATCATGACAACCCTGGTATCATGAACACGTGAAAATATTTTAACGCAGCGCTATTTTCAATGATTGTCTTATAGAAGCGAACTGTAGTTCCTAATAACTTCTTTACTGGAGTCGTAAATTTTGAGTTTTCTTTATAATCAGTTCAAGCTCGCAAATTTCACCCGTTAAGAGTTTGGTGCTGCGTATATGTGGTCTAACGGTACGCGTGGTTCAGTTCTTGGACCACCATTCTTTTTTTGCATAAACTACACATCACGTACCGTTTGATGCAATATATGTTTACTTTATACTTTATATGTTACTTTATACAATGAAAAAAAAAAAATATATAATAATGTAGAGCTCGTTCGAGTACATCTCCGCATCTACATAGACTATTATTTTTTGTGTCATGTATTTATTCAGCGGAGAATTGTCATCCCCTAAACTATACAGAGTAACGTAGGCCGCGTTCATAGCATGATATTTGTTAAGGGCGCGGTATTTAGTGCATACCCTTCAGTTTTCATCTCTCATCATCTAGAAATGCGGCTCTTGAAGGGACAGAACATTGGAATTCAGGCATCGCATTTTTTTTCCATTGCAATGGAAAGATTGGTGTCTAAAGTGTTCGGTTTCATAGCAGGTTTGGTAGAAACACCGTCGAAAATTTTTACCGAGCATTTGTCGATCAGTGAATGCACCCCTTTTTACGTGGCCTGATGCTGGAAACTATGAGCTACAGTGATGACGTCTGGTGGCCGAGAAAAAAGACGTACCGAAAACAAATATAAATTTCACCCACCAAACAGTAATTAGATATTTTTAGTGCAGAGCAGAGTCTATACGGGTTTCCACGTTAGAGCAACGTACACCTCGTCGGCAAAAGGTTTAGTGGGTTTTATCAGTGCTTCATCAAAGGAATTCAAGATATTGTTGCGCCATCTAGGGACGAAAGCTGGAAGAATGCTGTTCGCGACGCGGAAGGGGCGGTTTCTTTTTAAGGACACACTGGAGAGAGCGCAAAATTATAGCATGACAAGGACTCCTACAAGAATAATGAACAGTGTGCATAATATGAAAATCAATGATATACATATTCCTGAGATGTGGTCACGTCAGGTACTACAGTGTTAGTAACGGCGTTTCTCATGAAGATGTCGCCTCAGTTGTTTTTATGCAGTTGTCAATGGCAAAATAAAATTGCAGAGCCTCGTTTCTTTGATAGCGAAGTGCTCGGCCTTTGCTCTATGAGGCATAATCTTGTCATTTCTACTATATTCATAAATATTTTGGCCAGTATTCTTCCCCTTAAACGTAGGGCAGGAACATACGTTTAAAATGGTTCTACCGATATGAGTACAAAGCGATCGATAACAGTAACTAAAAAAAACACACACTTTGCAAGACATTTTACTTGGTTTGATTTATGGTGTTTAAAGTCGCAAATGCGACTCAGGCTATGAGAGACGCCGTAATGGAGCACTCCGGAAAGTTTCGACCACCTCTGGTTCTTTAACGTGCGAAGACATTTAATTCTTGCAAGCACATTAAAAAGTCAGCTACTATATAGATATGAGTGGTTACATTAACTGGGCTTCCGCTTTTCCTTAACTTACATGTGTTAACATATGAAGTTGTGATGTGCAGATCAGCAACATCCTGTTAGGAACGTTATTCACGTTAACCATAATTTATATACGGGTCAGCTTGCTAGTTAAAGCATGACGCTGACCATCGTAGAAAAGAAACTGCCCTGCTACTTCACTTGGCACGAATTCAGTTTTCCTTGCTTTTTTGTCAAGGGCTCTACTTGAGCTGCAGAGTATAACCTTACAGATGTCTTTAGCGCATTTGAAAGAGGGAGATATAAGTTTTAAAGATGAACTGGGTATGTTATTGTGGTCTTGTGCAACAGCTAACATTCAGTGTCAGCTCGTTGAACGCCCACGTGTCAATAAGAGAATGGCTCAATGATGTTATTCAGTCTACGCGTGGAGACAAAATGCTAAACATAATAACGTTTAGATTGCATCCGTGCTATCTTCACGTAGGATAGCGGGTTCGTTATCACTAAAAAAGTGATGTGGCGCGAAAAAAGACGACATATATCTTGCGACACACACGTACGACACGCAGTATATCGCTTGCGGTGTGTGAGCCTTTTTTGAGCAGCATTGTTTTTTTAAAGATTAGATTGCAATCTGTGAAAATCGGAATGTATTAAGATCCATATTTTTATTCACACATGCTACTGTCTCTGGTTTGAGACATTGTAAGAGTGTTCGCAAAGAACATGGTAAAACATCATACACAACTAGGCACCTGCTTTTCAAACTATGCAGATGATATAGCAGTCATAAAGAACCGTTATGTTTTATTGCGCATCTTAACTGTGAGCAGAAAAATATTTTTTTTTCATGGTTGTCAAGGAAATACATTATGGTACATTTATCATTGCATCTATCCTGCAAGTGAAACGTACAGAATGACTAGTGAAATGGTGGTGGCAGCTATATATACGGACTTGTGTACATCTTATATAGCATTATGAGCCGATTGTACATTTGGCGATGCTGCAATGAATTCAGTGATAAGATGTGACGATGCTGTGAAGGAGAAAATTTGTGACCTTAGCTGTTGAAATGAATTTGACGGCTTTGTTACGCTTACTCAAGTTTAGCTTTGTTATCACAAGGTTAAGGGACTATACGAGGGCAACTGACACTCAGTGTCCAGAATAGGCTAAGTAGGAATTTATAAGATATAAGTTTACATTCCTTACTTGCATCTTTTGACGTTGTATTTAGAAAGCCTATCTTTAGCAGCAATTTTGCTCATATAGTGTCGGCATGTTATTGCTTTACTTTAGATTGGGGCAGAGTAGAACACTAAGGTACCTCAATTCGTGAACGCTTTATAATGTGTGCTTTGCATCGCCTTCTTGAATTGAAGTCCTATTAGAAAGCGTTACAGGGCGACACAAGAAATGAGCAATAAAAAGACTTAGGCGATCGTTGGAGAACCGCACTACCGTTTCATCGTTTCCCGAGCTCACTAAAGGCCATTATATTCTCATGTTCGACATTGAATATACTCCCTATACTAGCTGGCCCTATCATATTGAAGCACTGTTACCAGACTTTTTTTTTTTTCCTTCTCGACCTCATTCTTCAATAATCCCGCGGAGCTATCAGCTATATATACCAGCTACCGCTGGATTCACAAAACGGGCTGGGTAGCGCACGAAGATGCAGTTCTCACTGTACCATTCGCAGTGACGTACAACGTAAGATGAAATGCGGACAACACTCGTGCACTGTAAACAAATGAGGTGCATTCTTAGAACCCCCCCCCCTCCAGACATCAGGCATAGCGTGCTAAAAATTAAATAAAATTTCCTTTACGTAAAAATGTTCAACCGACGCCTTACACTCCTCCCTTTCACTTGTGATGGCTAATGCTACCGCGTTCTGTTATGGACTACGAAATTGGGAGGTTGAATTCCGGTTGTCTGACGTAGGCCAAATGCGAAAGCATCCGTGTCCTGATGTCTTTGTACACGCTAGAAGGGCAATTCAAACTGATTCGGCCCTCCCATCCGACTCGCCACTTCACCCGCTGTGTCCCTTTGACACGTAAGGGTTCATTTAAAATGCAGAAATTCATGTGGCCTACAAGATCCATCTGTTTATTACCGCACATCGAGCATGTTCGTACACATTCATGCCGTTTTTGGCTCGTTAGCGCTGCTACAGTTGGCATGAAGGTGTACATCTACGCCTACTTTGTCACTTGCAGGTTTCTGCAAGAATACCAGCGCAACGGCATCGAATTTTGGGGCGTCACAGCCGAAAATGAACCGACGGCTGGATTCGATCCCAACTACCCCTTCCAGTGCATGGGATTCACGGCTGAAAGCCAGCGCGACTTCATCAAGCTAGACTTGGGCCCGGCTCTTGAAAAAGCTGGATATGGGCCCGAAAAGCTCGCTCTCATGATCCTGGACGATATGCGATCGTTCCTACCTATGTGGGCCAAAGTGGTAAGTTGCAAGGCCCTTGCATCTCTACCGGTCTAATGAGTGCTGACTTTGCTGAATGGGCATCATGCATTATTTCTTAAAAATTATAAAACCCTCCAATGTTGCTAGTCTTTTAGGCGGCGCGTATCATGTGCATGTGCTTAATTATGTTCAATACACCACGTCGCTATCTGAATGCGATTGTTTTGTGTATACAGGGTGTCCCACGGAGCGCCCTCTACGCTATAGCGCAATAAAAGAATTTGTTACTGATTATAACCCGTTTTACATAACTCGAAGTGTTGCATCCTAGTCGGAAGCTCTATTTACGTTATGAACAAGATGAAATGCTTCCCCTGGTTGTGGTCTTGTGCTTTCATTTCCTTGTGATCCAAAACAAACGCTTGCGCTTTAAATGCAAAAAAAAAAAAAAAGACGTAACGTGAGAAAACTTTCCGCATTTTGGTGGTTTAATATTCTAGTCATCCTTACCGCTTGTCGCAGTTGCCTCGGTTTTATTGAAGTCCAGCTTTCTGGGGCACCAATCTAAATTACGAATCAACCGCGGTATATTTAAGACACTGTTATGATAAGGTAGATGAAAATAGTCTTGTCTTCTGATGTGCAGTAAAAAGTTGATTTAAAAGGGTTCTTGGCGAGTAGTTAAAATAGTCAAGACTCTAAAGAGGACAAATTCAATGCTTCTTTGACAATAATTGTGAGGTCGCTGTGAAATAGTGTATGGCCGGAGAAAGGGTAGGCAGCGAACGCGATGGTTAGATGGCATCCTCGAGGCACTGCAGATGAAGTTATGTGATGTTAGAAAGATAGTGAGAGACCGAAAAGCATGGCGTGACATGGTCCATAGGGTCACGAAGAGTCGAACACGACTGAACGACTGAACTGAACTGATTGTTATGAACATATTGATGAGAACGCTGTAATCGCTCTATGCTTTAAAGCTTGTTCTGCGCTCACACCGAGCTGTTGAACCTCCCATAGAAATCCAACGGGGCACATTTTCGGCAATAAATAGCAAGAAGCTACGAGCATCCAGAGGGGGGATCTGAGGCTATATTTATTTTTATAGTGCCACCTTACAATAGGTGAAAAAATTACCTTCATAAGCAACTTCACAAAAATTTGTCCAAAAATCTTTTGTATACACATGCAAAACAATTTCGGCCCATATGATCTTCGGGAGGCAATAGCGGAATGCGGTGCTATTTGGTGACATCAGGCTACTCCAAATTAACGTAGGTTCGGGTACATGCATAGCGCTGTGTTCGCTCATTTGTATTTGTCCTTGGCGGCTTATAAGACCGCATGTCACTACCACGGCTGATCCTAGCTCCGGCGACAAGCTCGCGTAGCTTTACAGATCTTGAAGCCATTTGGTGGCCTCGAGATCAAAACGTCTCAGTTAAGGCTTGTAGCATTGGTCGCGGCGAGCCCTGCTGCTGCAGATGTCAGTAACCCATGAACACGATTTATTGTTCACTGGTGATCACTAGATGTTATCGCTCGATTTATACACGGAAGCTTTAGTTTCGGTTGGGTCTCGGTATGTAAGAGGTGGTCCACTAGAATGAATACGCGTATGCGTGGCCATGCTCTGAAGAACTTCTGTGCATGCTACACGGCCGCGCATTGAACCAAAGTGACACAGGCGCAGAAAGACAGCGAAACACGACGTAAGCGCTTGCGCTCGGGAAATCGCGGTCGCACACCCACGTATTCAAGTTAAAAGTGGATCAGCTTTTAGACTTCGCAACGTGAAGAATACGACAAAGCAGTTGGTCAGATGGGTAGAAATGACGATGTATCATCCTGTTTGAGCTAAGTCGAGGGGTGCATACTGTTTCTGGTCCAAAACTCGGCTACACAGCCAATGAGAGGCATGACAGCTATCTTTTTTTGTTGTCTGTCCACACACAAGCGTAAAGTTTGCGGCTTCGCCGGTTACCACCAAATAGCCAGGCAGGCTACTTTATTTTAGCGACAAATGAAGAAGAGGGAAGGATGACGAGTGGTGTGAACTCACAGGAAGCTCACACAGATGCATGCCAAAATGGTTAACGTACAGCAGGGACCATCGTTGCGAGTGTCCAACTCTACGGAAAATGAGGCGTAACACGTAACGTAGGCTCCTTAATTTATATGTAAGCAGTTGACTGTGCCTTTAGATATTACGAGAAATGGGATATTTTTTCTTTTCCTTATTTTCTTGTCACCACACTCTCTCTGCAGGTACTGAGTGATGTCGATGCGGCGAGATACGTCGCCGGTGTCGCCGTTCACTGGTACACTGATTCGGTGACGAATGCCAGCAGGCTGGACGAGACGCACGACGCCTTCCCCGACAAGTTCATCCTGGGCACAGAAGCATGCATGGGCGACAAGCCATGGATCAAGGAGAAGGTGCAGCTGGGCAGCTGGGACCGTGCGGAGAACTACTCTCACGACATCCTCGAGGTAGGAACACCGCGCGTCGACACGTGGTCGAACGGCTGTTTTCTTTTATCTCGTTTTTACTAGATTATTAAAGGTGAGCCACTTTGATCTCATACTCCTTAAGTGCGAAGAAACGTCCCTAGCCGCTGTTTTTCAGCGGCGACAAGCTTCAGCATCTAAAATTTTGTTTTGCATTGTGCCTGTTTCTGTTGCAGCAATACTGGTTTGCCTCGTCTATACTCGAACCTCTAGGTATAGTAACAAGAAAGGGCAAGCGTTTTATGGCTGAAGGGCACAGAGGTTGAAATGAAGTGGACATCTAGAGGAAACAGCGCAATCTACACACGGACAAAAGGGGAGGACGAGGCACACACAGCGCTGACTTACAACTGAAGGTTTATTTCAGACAAGTCGGTAAATATACAGTAGCATCAAGGGATACAACAGCAACCTAATTAGAAACAGTCATCGCCACCAGAAAGCATACAAGAATACACAGATCATCTAGCTCCCGATAAGAACTGCAATTCGTTATCTATTAGGGCTATGGAGGGGGTGCTAACACAAAGCTCTTTAATATGCGCAATGTTTAAGGCTTCAATAACCTCTCGCGTGGTTTTGTCACCGCACCTGCTTATCACGCTCGTGTTACCCAACTCAGGGGTGCATTTGCAATCTCTGCAATGAATGCCCAGATGGCCCGAGATACGTTGCGTAACATTGCAATTGTGCTCAGACAGTCTCTTGTTCAGGCATCTGCCAGTTTGGCCTACGTATGCATGGCCGCAAGACAAAGGGATGGAATATACAACGCCCTGAGCATAGGAAACGGACTGGTCGCGATGATTAACTGTGCATTCTGTGTGCTTATGACCCATCTGGTTAACGCGCTTGCAGAGGCTCGACAATCGATCCGGAGCTGAAAATAAAACGTCTATTCCTACACTTTTTCCTATTTTTCTTAAGTTG
This sequence comes from Amblyomma maculatum, assembly GCF_055883805.1. Taxonomy (NCBI): domain Eukaryota; kingdom Metazoa; phylum Arthropoda; class Arachnida; order Ixodida; family Ixodidae; genus Amblyomma; species Amblyomma maculatum. The sequence continues at coordinate 72,448,437 of NC_139345.1, forward strand.
TGGGAAATCCCGTGTACGTAGGAGATGACCGCGATCTTGCCCTTATCTCTGATTCATTTTTCTTTTGCTTTCAACAAGGCCTCAGCCACTGAGGATATGAGGGTTAGCGGGTATCCAGCCTGTAGTAATCGACGTGTCTGGGTTAAAAAGGTGTTTTCCAGTTTGTGGTTGCAGGATTTTTTGAATGAATTGTCAAAACATGAATTGATGATACTGCGCTTAACTAACTTTGAGTGTGCTGAGTCAAAAGGAAGAAGTGATTTGTTGGCTCGAGGCTCAAAGGCCCAGCACACGTGACTGGGGTTAAAATAAATTCCCAATTCTAAAAACCGTATGAAGTTCATGAGTGACAATCAATGGGCTCAGAGTGCTTGCAAGATTGCGTTGTTCTCCCTTGCAATGAACCAACTAGCCCGCAACGTTTTGTTCATGAACATCTAGAGCCTGTTAGTTTTCGGTGTTAGCGAAAAACGGGCTGAGAGAGGGTCGCAACTTGGGTGGTGACAGTGAACAGAAAAGAGAGATGATTAACTCAAAGCCTTTTTCACATCGACTCGTATTGCGCTTTGGTGATAGCTCGATTATGTCAAGTGACCTACAAGGTTGGAGAGGTGATATTGAGGTGACACCTAGGCTTTGAGGAGGGTTCAATATCTGCCGATAGGCGTTACGATAGAGTTTAATATGATATTTATGGGAGATATGATTATGGCGGTGATGACTTGCAGGGAATCACTTTGGATGAGGTTATCTTTCCGGCCGACGGAACCTTTGTTTCGACCAGTATACTGGCTGGATTAAAATTCTGTAGTGCCCAAAGGTACATAACTGTTGCCTGTCTTTTGAGAAAAAAAGTGCGACCCTACTTCGCACTTAAATATTATAGACTTCTTTTGAAATTACACGCTAAAGCAACTACAGCGCCAGTAGCGTGCTGCAGAACAGTACTTTAGGAAAGCTCGAAATGGATGTATCAAACTTCCCCTCAGAGCAGGACGCGCTCAGCAGCCGTTGTTGTGGCCTTAAGGTCAGCGTCGTACTATCCAGTATGATGCGGATTGGTCTTAACATTGCCTAAAACAAAAACAAAACAAGCCGCATTATGTTTCTTTTTTTTTTTTTCAAAGCACGGTGAACAAGCTCCGCGCTCCTAAGGGAAGGGTTCTGAGTAATGCCATACTAACCGGTTACACAATTATGTCGATCGATGTACGCTCTAGAACAGCAAAACACAATGATGTTTTCATCTGAATCTGACACTTTAGTACTACAAATGAAGAAATGAGACAAGACTGCGATGGCATCTTTTGAAAGCAACAGAAATTAGCCGCCCACGCATGCTCGGAGTTGGCATATTTCACTGTTATTGGCCTTCCAGTGGTTTGCTTAATGCAAGCTGTGTACACTGCGAACTCCTTACAAACATTTATTACGGGCAGCAGCTCTGAAATTTTCGCAGTTCTCGTTCTCGGACGGTACGCATGACGGAGTTCCGATAGGAGCGAAGATTGCGCTGCTTGAGAGCTGGCGTAAAACTCCCGCTGTTCACTTAACTATTGCCTTTAGAAAACGATAGCAAATAGAGAATGCGGAGAGTGAAAAGAAATTTGCTTCGCCATTAAAATCTTTAAATGATCTCTGATTGCTTAAAGTATCGTATTCCTCCATACTGCAAAGCACATGGTGTTATATAGTAAAGTGGCAGCGAATAATTTGAAGTGCGGTCAGTAAAGTTCCTTATTCCTCAATTTTTGCAATTCTGACAGCCTGTAGTGATCCAGGCACTGTGAATAAATTTCATTTAAATAAGAAGTCGGAGGTGGGAATCAGTTTGTGCATGACACTAGAGGCAGCGGCTATTTGCTTAGTATGGAATGTCAAAATATTGGCGAACGAATACATTACAAATTTTGTGCTGACTTCGCGTTTTTTAACATTATTTATGCGTTATTCTCTAGCTAGAAATTCCAAAGGCAGATTATGCATTATTGTCCCTTTGAATACAAGCGAATGCGACACAGGACGCACCAGTATTTCTGGTTTGACGCGGTTGATTGCTGATAAGCAGCCTTCAGGAAACACTTTGTTTTCGGCATGGTCTTCTTGCTCACAGGATCTCCAGCACTGGGTGACGGGCTGGGTTGACTGGAACCTGGCCCTGGATAGACAGGGGGGCCCCAACTGGGTGCGAAATTTCGTCGACTCGCCCATCATTGTCAACGCCGACGCCCGAGAGTTTTACAAGCAGCCCATGTACTATGCACTGGCGCACTTCACGTAAGCATGCCAAAGGACGCTTGCTCCGAAGGACTCGCCAACATTTCCTTTGCAAAAAAGATCAACAAGACACATGCTGTCGAAAGTTCGGACGTTTTTCACAGTGCCGATTTTTCCAAGTTTGGGACAACTGCATATCTAGAGTAATGAAGGAAAAGTCAAAATTTGTAACACAGTTTTAAGTGCCGTCTTCGATATCCCATCGCTTACCGACCTGAATAAGAAGAAATCCAATACAAAAGAGAAGTCGGAACATGTACCAAACGAATTTTACTGTGACTTCAGACCGCCTTTACATCTGTCACAACGCCATTGATCGTTTTGGTTTCTTGTTCTGCACCAAGACTTCACAGGTCTTCACAAAATGATTCTAGTTCTTTCCGCAGTAAAGCTGCTGAAACAGCGTTGACGTATATGTTGCGATATTTTGCGACGAAAAAAGAAAAGTAGCTAAGATGTCCTGCTGGAGATTTTTTTTTTTGCTTTCTTAAAAAATCATGTTTTTTTTAGTAGCCTATTGCAAAGCCTACAACAGCTCATTGTGCAGTATTCTGTCACCTTTATTCCTAGCCCACGTTTACCTCATACGATGTGCTTTCTTCCTGGCTCGTTGCACCGGCCTAATATGAGCGCTAGCTTAGTAAGCCACTTAATAAGCAACTCCTTCAAAATATTGTCATCGTTGAAAACAGAACAAAATTCGAAGAAAATAAGTAACCTGCAAAATGTGGCTCTTACATGGAGCACAACGTTTAAGAGAAGAGTTAACTTTAGATTTGTTTTGTCCGTTGCAACAACTATCGCCGCCTTACATAAAGGGAAGCTTCAAATACCTGTTATTTATACACTACTGGAAACTAAGGCCAGTCTTAAATCTATGACTTAATAACACATTTTCTTCCCTTTTCGCTTGATTTTAAACCTTCAGAAAGTTCCTGCCACGTGGAAGCCTGCGGGTTGCATCTAGGGACGACAGCGCCAACATCAGCGGGCTCGAGTACGGAGCATTCAAAACTCCTCAAGGCAGCACTGTGGTGATCGTCCTCAATCCGTAAGTTTGCGAGAACCTAGTGACTGAGTTCTTGCTAGAGTCGCTGCATTTCATAAGAAATGAACTGCCCAAAGTCGTCTCCACCAATGTAGAGGAGGCCCCTTGTTGCTTTCTTAGATTACATGCTTCGTCAATAAGCAGAATTGTTTAAAACAGCACAGAAGTGCCCATGCGTGGGTCGCAAGTCGTTGTAACGGTAGTAGCAGTAATAAGCGTAACGGAAGGTAGCTGCTACGTGAACCACATAGAGAGAGAGGAGAGTTACCATGTGAGGAAGAAAGTATGGCAAAGGTGAAGTTATGGTGATTCGTGGGAGAGCAAGAGAAGCGCATATTATTTCTCACCGCTATTTATTAAAGGTCCGTTGCCTGAGTTTTGTGTCGTTGTGGGAGCAGAAGTAGAAACCTCAAAAGAGTGCTCTATGATTGGACACATATATGAATGTCGTCCATCAATTTTTTACGTCGGTATTTTATCGTAAAAAGAAAAGTCTTCACAGCTGTCTCTAAATCTAGGGTTGCGCTGTGGCAGACGCCCTGTGACGTTTTAATCTTCTCTATTTTTGCAAAAGTTTGCTCAAAAGTAAGGACGACTGGCCCAGGATTATAGTAGTTAGCGTTCAGTACGAAATGCAGTCAATGTACTCCCGTAGTACACAAGACTTGGCGCGGTAATGGGGACGTCACATCAGTGATGCTTTCGAGCATCAAGTTGCACGCTGTCGTTACGGGGCGGAGAATTGCTAAAGTGTAGGACATCTTTCTCTCTGTGCTGGATGTATCAACAATGCTGTCTAACTAGTGATCACCTCAAGTGAAAAAATGAAGTTATGAATACGTCTAACGGGGCTAATGTACCTGCTGTGGGCCCGTAGAAATTACACAGGTTCTCTTCTTATTTATTTATTTCCTTAAAGAGGATTGGAAGGGAAACTTGAACGCAAATATATTTCTCGATTTACGCGTACTATGGCCAGCTCAGAAATGAGAAAATACGATTGTGAGACCGGAAAGTCCGTTACCTTCACTTTGATACACAAAGTATGACATTAATGAAAAAAAATCTTACCAGAAAACAACTTTTGAAGGTGCCAAATATGAGACTGTAGGGTAAAAGCTGAGAAGAAAGTTCATTGAAAACAATATTTATTTAGTTTCAGTTCATTTCATTTATGAATGTTACTTTATTCATCTATGAAGTGTCGGCAGGAAGTTACCTGTGCTTGCCCTAGTGATTGAGCAGTCTCTTTTTCTTTGACATAGTCATCCCATCCTGATCTCATTTTACTCCTCTGCAACAATTATTTTTCTTCTTCTGTTGTGTTACAGCACTAACGCCGAACGCAGTGTGCAAGTAAAGGAAGCTTCCAGTGGTAGCAGCCATGTGAAGACCCTCACTCCACGTTCCATCAATACCTTCGTGTGGTGGTAAACGTAATACCGAACATTGCCGTCTGCGATCGCATCATCCTCCTGTGAGACGATTTGCTTTCCTTTGCAGGTTTGTTCCTCCAGACATCCCACACAATCTATAGAAAACAAAGGTAGCGTTTTTTCACTTCGCTTCTGTGCGCATTTCGTAGTACAAGAAATGTCTTTTTTTTTTTTAAAGCAAATTGTTGTCTAAGCTGTAGAGTACAAGTGCAGTGCCCTCCTGAATCGTTAAACCATTTAAAACATTTATTCACCAATTCAGCATGCACTAAATTAAGGTAGAGCTGAAATGCGAAGGCGGCAGAAAATGATCTTCGCCAAGGCTGATGACTTGAACACGGCGCGTGCATTTTTGTGCAGTGTTATTTCTTCTCTTTTTGTTCAATAAAATATCAGATGCCTGTCCAGCACCCGTCTTGTTTGTTTCTTATTTTGTGCTGCGCCCTTTTTGGCTGGTTTTTCGATGAGGCAAATAATAAGCTGATTATTAAGCCATGGAAACACAGCGCTTTTGAGACAAGGACAAAACAAAGAGTGGACAGCACGTACTTTCAACTCAAGTTGAAAGTTAGCGTATTTTGTTTTGTTTTTACATTAAGATGACTTAGAGCTGCTAGATATGTTTTCCGTTTGGTAAGTTAGCGAAATCTTTATTTAGGGGGTAGGCGAGCGGGAAAAAAAAAATAAACAATACCATTGCCTACAAATGATCCTGCCATCGCTGCCTCGTTGGGCAGCTCCGCATAGACATCGATATCTTTCTTTGCAGTATGGAGATGCACACTTTCGGATGCTAGCAGCCTGCGTTCTAAGCGCACACCCCTTGTGTTTAGCCTGCTAACTGTGCTCGTCATGTTAGGTCTGGTCTCCTGTCTACGTGCATCGTCCGATACGCGTCTAGAAGCGTTTGGCGGCGTCTTACCACTACGCGTTCCAAAAGATGATTACCAAAGCTGTCAGACGGTCGATCTAAGTGTACAGGATGGTCACATGATCGCGGGTGAGCAGCACTCAACGAGAACCTAAGGATCAGGATTTCCTTAGCAGCTTCTCCCTCGAAGCGGATGAAGGCAGTGTTAGGCGCATATATGCTTCACTGTGGGTGGGATGGGGTTTCCCTTGGAGGTCGGCTTTAAAACGGCGCATACCCACCCTGGAAGACAAAAAACCATAATTTGGTCCTCAATCTTAAGAAATATCGTCTTTCCCGCATAACATTTTTTTTCTAGCTAAAGCGCAGTGGAAATAACGGGAGGGAGGTGATGCCTTTCACACCTCCTCGGCAAGTTTGCGAGTACGTGAGGATAGCAAACTTGCAGACGCTCTTCTATCGAGCTCATAGCTTGTACATCGCTGCCACATAACATGTTGTGAGGCTTAATACAGGTGGTGGACACAGAACCAAGCAGCTAAGCAGTTACCCAGTAACCGCTCACATCCCCACTAAGTCCCTGTCAATGTCGTGGTACTCTGCTGTACGTCGCGTATTTAAAAAAGGACAGCAGACTTCACACATATCTTTTCACACCCTAAATGTTGTCCCGATTACTGATCAGCATCTTAGAAAAAGAGGCAACTTTTTATCAATTTTGTGGAACTACTGCCGAGCAAAACACGCTCCTGTTTCACACTATACCTGTCCTCCAGGCTGTAAGCGGTGATTGGTGAGAAATTCGCCTTTCCCTCGATGGTGCCTGAAAATGCTGATTTCCGCTGCTACCTCCGCGCAGCCACGATAAGGCGAAATCGATAAAGACCACACTCTTATCTTCCCATGAGTGTGCGCCCCTCTCGTGTATAGGATAAGGGTAGGCAGCTTCGTGATTGAACCGGCACGACAGGGAAAACTAGACTGCTCACTTTCGACACTCGCCTCGGAAAACATCGCGTCACATGGACAGGAGCTTCCTTGTCATCGTTGCTACGTTTGCCGCGCTGTCAGGTGAGTGCGTGCATCATTTGTGAAAAACTGAGAGTAGCCATATTCTGACGGGCTTGCAAAACATACCACTTGTTCCCAAATATCAGCACTGAGCCTTTACTCATGAACATTTTAGGGCGATCTAAGTAACTAATCTCGGTGCTGATTCTCATAGTAAAATATATGCGTTAGAAAAACGCGCCGCACAGTATACGTAGAAGTCGCAAGTGTCTCACTTCTAGTTTTAGTTTTACTTTTAGGAAGGATTGAGACAGGGAATCATAGTTCATGTACTTGTTACGCTTTAATTCGTTATACGTTTCAGAGTAGTGTAATTTTACCTGATGTTGAGGTTAGTTGGGAATGCTTGCTCGGGGTTAGTTAAATGCACAGTGCCTTCCGTGACGACTACCATAAAACTTGACATAAAAAAAGGGAGGAGGGGAGGAATATCCCTTTTATAACAGTCTACCAAACTAGCTGAGTAAAGCGGAGAGCCCGGAAATTAACAATAGAACAGGCTTGTACGAGTTCGAAAAGTAAAGTCATTCTCGCTACACCTGAGCAATGATTTCTTCTGTCAAAGTAAATAAGCAGGTCTTATCAAATCTATTATTCAAATCTATGTGGCCAGGATATTGCTATGGGTATTCGCTCTCTACGCATTATAAATTGGCCACAACGTAACCTTCCGCGCAGTAAATGTATACACGCCTGACTACGGAATGAAGTGTGAGCAAGAAACGTATCGTTTTTTAAACCTCCCCAAATAGATCGCTAATCTTGACGGAGGAATGCATAATTTCATAAAAGTGCTCATACTCATCTGCCCTCTTTGACAGCCCCCTTGTCATGGCTCTGTGCGCAGGGCTTAAAACGTGATTCATCGGTTTAATACTTATGTACAGCCCAGGAATTGAGCGGTGCATTGTATTCTCAACTGAAAGCAAAAAAATAAAAATGCCTTATTCGCAGGGCGTAGCGAATATTCGTCTGGCGCCTTCAAACGTTTCCGGAAATTGAGAAATTTCGCTTTTAAAGCTCAGCTTAAATGCATGCATATCCAGCACGAACTTCACACAATTACGGTAAAAATAGCGGTGTGAGTGAAGTTCAGGATAGTAGTTCGTGTACAAAAAATTCTGAAAGCACTGTAGAATTTACACTGCAGAAATGGGAGAGCCGGAGTGTTACTGCTGCACACGTGCACCATGTTTGCTCTCATTATCAATACCAACTAACTGCACCGGCATTATCATTGCTAATGCCATCATTGTCATTATCACTTATTGCTGCGTCATTGTCATCGCTACTATCATCCTCACGGTAAAAGGATAATTAGGATGCGCGCTTCACGATCCTGGGCGTGGCACGTCCTATGTTCTCTTTTTTTGCAGAGAAAACACTGCGTGTCCCAAGGTACATGTATTCACTGCAATAATGCCGTGTTCTTCTGGGATGTGCTGCAACGCGCACTAAGACTTATCTCCCGCTCACATCACATGGGGTTAGGTATTTACCTGTGATGGACGCAGAAACACTATACGACACAATTTTCCTGCTAGGTTTGCACGCAGTGTGGCGCAGTGTAATGCCCTTCTGGCACTGCGACTCTGGGAACCACTCTGTGCGGCAATATTTTGTGGAGAGCGCTACGTAAATCCACGAAGTTCTGATCGACAGAAACTACAGCGAAGAAACTGTGGTCCCGTTTGAAAAAGTCAAGCAAATAAAAAAGTTACATTACACACTGCCAGTTAGGAGTGCTACAGGTGTATGAAAACACGGTATGTATTTATTGCAATGTAATATATATGTATTGTATTATGTTGCATTGTACTTTATTGTGTTATATTGCATTGTATAGTATTGTATTGTAGTGTTTTCTTTTTATTGTAACCTACAGCCTAAAAGCATTGAAGAAAAAAAAAATGGCTGTGGCGCAGTTGGTCAAACCACTCGCCTAGGGATCCGAGGGATGGAGGTTCGCCTCCAGGTGGAAACTGGATTTTTATTTTTCTGATTGATAGCTGCCGCGGCCGCACGCACGCACGCACGCACGGACGGAGACCTCAGCGAGTCATGAGCCATAAAAGGCTTTCATTTTAATATACACTAGTCTTTGTTCTCGTCTAAACAGCGACGACAACAAAAATGATGTACTTTTGCGGTTTACTTTTGAATGGAAGTAAAATACTGATGTTTGCATATGGACTCACTATCATTCTTTCCAAACCACAGCCGCAGCGCCCGAATGCCAGCGCAGGGACTATGGACGGGGCAGCGTCGTGTGCGTCTGCAACGTGACGTACTGCGACTTTCTGGGAGACATCGGCCCGCTTCCTAGTGGATCAGCCGTCGCTTTCGAGAGCAATAAGGCTGGCCTTCGGTTTGCAGAGACCACGATACCATTCCGCAGGGCATCTGGTCAGTTTTTTCACTCAATTCTGTTGGATGCGTTGTCCAGCCTCGTATATACAACATTCGTTGAAATTACAATTGGCCTGTGTTCTTAGAAAAAGTTCAACTCTCCTTTTACTCCTTAATGTTTCCTGTCACATTCGACTTTTTCTTTTCGTCTTGAAACAAGTAGTCGATTCTTGCATATAAATTGCTCCTTGTTATTTCTGAGCTCATCGCGGCGCAGTCCATGCCTTTTGCACCATTGGGATATCTAATGCCTCTTCTATTCTTTGATCATCCTTCTTTATAGCAATGAAGCGTTATGCAGTACGTGTTTCGCCCATGGTTTAGTTATTTAAAGACGGGATGCGAGGCTAAAAGACAAATAATTGTATCCCCCTTTTTCAATAAAATTCAAATTTCAAGTTGAGTCTAGGTCAGCACTGTATACGTTTCTAGGAATTACTAAAATCTCGCACAGTTTTAGCAAATGTATAAGTCCAGGAAAAAAAACTAAACTCACTGCCCTTAATTAGAATGGCTAAACGTAGTAGGAAGTTCTAAAGACCCTAAAAAGTTTTACTTAATTTATTTGTGTCAGATAATCCTAAGAAAGCTTTCGGTATTCAGATGTCGAAGGAATCATTTGATTTATCGCAAACAACTAGAAACGTTGTCACCCAGAAATGCCCATTTGCTCTCAGCGTCCAACAAAAATCGCCGCCGCGAGCACATGAATAGCATGAACAGTCGTGTTGCCTGTTAGTGTACTCGAATGAACTTGGACTAAGAAAAGGACGCGCACTTTTGTCGCACATCCTAATGCGCTGAGTGTTCAGGGACCTTGATACTCACGAGCGTGTCTATAAGAGGGCCAATAAGGGCTGGTTTGTCTGCTTGCTTGTCCCGTCGTCCTATTGCTGTCTCACTCCTTTTTTTTTTCTCTCCAGCTTACGATTGCGGTGCCCTAATCGGCGGGAATTTAATAAAATAATACACCCTGCCCTCTTTGCCGTAGCTTTGGCGAAGACGATGCATGCAGAGAGGGTGTTTACACCTGGCCATTTGCAGTCAAATTTTCACAAGCGCGCTTTGGAAATTGCCTTCGATAAACTTGCATAAATCAATAAACTTTCTGCCTTGTGCTCTGCAGAATGAAATCAAGCTTTACGAGCTTCAGTTTAAAAAAATATTTTTTTCCCACGACCTGAACATATCGTGAATATGAGCGAAAAAAATGTTTTGACTCGGCAGTCAGGAATCGTAGGATTAAATCTGGTACCGTAGGCTATGATGCACACGGTTAGTACATGCTTTACATGTCTTTCCATCCATCATATCTCGTGGGAACAGGTTCTGCAAAGGACCCTGATTTGCTGCTCATAGTCAACTCTTCGAAGACATACCAGGAGGTGTTTGGCTTTGGCGGTGCTTTCACAGATGCTGCTGGAATCAACTTGAAGTCTCTTCCCACCAATATGCAAGATGACATCCTGAAGTCGTACTACTCAAAACAGGGTAACATGACCGATGCAATTGTGAATAATTCGAGGCCGTCAGCAGCTTGACATAATAACGTGAAGAATCGGTTGAGTATGAATAGTTCAGTGCTTTCTCAACTCACCCTAAATTTTTTATATAGTGTCCATTTCTTTCTTACACATATCAGCCTTTATTTGCAGTACCATTATTTTAGAACTTTACCCCGGACTGTCATGCTAAAATGTTTTTTATCTGAACCACAATTATATGATGCAGGCTCTGTACTCGTACTGGCTTTTCTGACATTTCTTGACAGTGAATCCAAAGATACGTGCCAAATCCAGCCCTCTCTTTCGGGGCAGCAGGTATATTTCGCGGTTGTAGTTAATAGTTGAGCGCTAAAATGTTTGATATATGACATACTTGTTATTTAGAGCATATTTTTGAATAACCGCTCGGACAAAGAGAAGAACGACAAAAATTATAGGGGACACTTAAGCACCGCCCATGACCCAACAGCGTAGGCTACCACCCGACATATAAAACCCAGCCTTAACCAAGCCGTAAGAACGTGCCTGCGTGGTCTCGTGACGTGAATGCAAGGGTCCTGGCAGGCTTAATCTGATACCACCCTCAATATTTCGTTCAGCAGCGTTGAACCCTTGTAATTTTTATAGATGGCGCCAGATACTCTAGCTACTCGATGGAGCGAAGCAAGGGTGCAGCCAGCAAACCAAAATAATGGCTGCGTGGTATAGACTCTAGATCTGCCAATGTAGTTTTCTCTCCATTGGAGAAAAAAACAAAAAGTGTTCTCCGAGTATGCGGTAACTTCTGGTCACTAGGCCTCGCAAAAAAAAAAAAAAAAAAAAAAAAAAGAAGCAAACCAGTAACCATAAGGATTTATAACAGAAAATAAACTCTCGTAAAGCTATAAAATAAAATAAAGGTCGTCACACATTTTTACAGTTTCACCTTGGTGTTTTGCGTGTATGGTGCCCCTTTTTCCTTGTTTGTTTTCTTTGCTTTTGGTGGTGAGCAACCGCGTGCTGCTCCCAAATATCAAAAATACGCCCCCTCAAACTTTTGAGAGTTTTGTTATTAGCAGATGACGGATCTCTAATACGTTTTCTTGCGGCAGGGCTCGGATACACCATAGGAAGAATTCCTTTGGCGAGCACCGACTTTTCATTACGAAAGTACACTTACGATGACTCGCCTGGAGACTTGAACCTGTCGAACTTCACGCTTGCTCCGGAAGACTTCGATCTCAAGGTATGAAAAAGCAAAGCGAGCCCTAATTACTCCGTTTATAATATGAAAAGTAAAAAGTATTGTAGTCTTTATTTGTCGCTACAGCAGCCTCTGAATTGCGGCGTTATCCGTTTTCTTTCAAAGCGCAGAATGATCTAAGCAATGCCGCAGGTATTTTGTTCTGTTAGCGCACAATGAAGCCGCCGCGCGCTGCTTTATTAAATATTTGTCGCTCATAATACGTCGAGTTGTATTTCGAATGATTGCAGCCACTCACGTCTGTTTCCACATTGTTTCATACTTTTTTTACAGTCACTGTTGGCGGTGTTATAATACGTTGCTTCGCTGACTTTAAATTTAACGCTGACGGGCACTGTTCGACGACTAGCGAGCAGTTTTGCTTCCATCGCCACCGCGGAGTTGCTCATATTTTTGTCGGACGCAGGTTGGCTTAAGCCAGCCGAATAATGAGCTCATTTCAATGATATACCTGTATATACCTGTCTGCTACACAAAGTCTGATCTTGAGCATTAAAAAAAATACTTTGGTTTACTTGCAAGAAGAGCGTTTACTGGTGCTTTCTTCACTTGCAGCAGTCAGCTCACAATAACAGACAGCTCACTCTAGTTTTTGTGCTCTGCATTTGGGCTACACGATGTCCATGCTTTCCAATCCATTCAATCCTTAGCTTATTATGCAGACAGGTACTGGTACATCCCCGGGATCAAGGTTAATGACTATGTGTATGTAGTCCTTTTTTCGACTGCCACCACTAAAAAGGGTACGACATCTCCTTTTCTACTGCTGAGCGGCCCACAAGGAGGATCACGTTTCACTCTGGCCTACGTATAGGTGTCCCTAAACCTCGTAACATAATTGCACATGATTGCATTTAGTGCTTCTTCTGGATTAAGTCGAGGTTTAATTGCTCTTCATGCAAGTTGGCGACAACAAATTAAACGAAGGCAGTGAAAATGTAAATCTAAATGAAATTAAAATGTGCTTTGACTGCAAAGTAATTACATGGTCTGCTGCTAAAACATTTCATGCCCTACATATATGTACTGGACATCGCGATGGGGTGATACACTCGTCATTCCCTTTAACAACGAATACAGGTTTGGCTGATTACACTCCGATGAAAGAAGCTTTGTGAGTTTTTGTATCCTATAGGGTAATTAAGTGCTTAGAAAACAAAGCTGAAGACTTGACAATGTCGCTGAAGGAAAGTTTTTACGCCAAAGCCGCAAATTTCGCCTTCGTATGGACGACCAAGAGGCAGGGCTCGCTTGCTTTGCTTCATTGGTGTCGCATGAATCTGGTCCTAATCTTTGAGTGATGGACTTCAAAAGCATTTTCTTGTCTTTTCTATTTCTTATTGCTTCTCTATACGTTTTACGATCAGTTACAGTATGGGGCCAATTCGTTTTAAGGCAACAATTTTAGGCCTCTCTTTCAAAGAGAAACCCGACGTCGACGGGACGACAATTAAAATTGGATTAAAGAGCCTTCAATTTCACGTTCCTCAAACCCTATTCCAGATGCACACTATGATTGTGGACGAAGTAAATTTAACTATTAGCGCTATAAATATAATTTGCTAATTGATGCAAAGTGGAGATCGAGCTTGGGTCCTTTTTGTTGTTTAGCAACGGCCTATACTCTACCATGTAGGCTCATGCGTGCAGCATGGATAAAGACTCAAGGTGAGGCTGCTCACACAGCGGATGTCGCGAGATGGACGCATGTGGATGGATTTTGTTACATCTTGCACTGCTCAAGCTAGCTAGCTCGTTGACGGCAAAGAAAGAAGATGAGGTGACCTAGGGTATAATAAACTGCTACAAAAACGACAGTTAATGGTTTGTAAGGGGAAACCGCTAAATAATCTGTGGGATCCCCTCAAGCTATCGCGTACAGTTCTCATTTGGATTGACAATGTGTTCTAGAATTCGTTACGCTGTGAGCACGGCAGCGTAGTAAAACGTAGTAAATGTAGTAAATACTACAGAAATCCTACATTGAGAACTCAATTCCACTGCTTCGCAGATCCCGTACATCAAGAAGGCCATGTCACTGTCCGCCGAGCCCATTTGGTTCTTCGGAAGTTCATGGAGCAGCCCGGCATGGATGAAGACCAGCAACAAACTAGAGGGAAGTGGAGTCCTTAAGGGTCAGCCAGGCGGCCCCTACTACAAGTCTTGGGCGAAGTATTACGTGAGGTACGGGGTTCATTGATGCTCCCACACGTTCTTGCTCGCAAGCTCACTCACGTGTACTGGCGTCGTAAGTACAGCCTAATTGGAGCACAAATGGACAGAATGTGTTCGGATTGTTTATTTCCTGGCCTCCTTTCAAAACAAACAATCAAGAGAGTGAAAACGAGAAATGCCTTCCAAGCACCTGCTCACTTTTGTCTTCTCTGGCACTCGCCTGCCTTCTCCTGAAAGTTGAGACCAAGAAAAAGGCTTGAAGAAAACAAAATAAGCACAGCCCAATAATGAAATTAAAGAAAGGAATATTGGAGAAGTAACACTAAGTGATTGAAAGAGAACAAGCAGTATGACAAATAGAACCCAGCGGAATTCCGATGAAAGAAAAAGACATGAGCTGGAATGAAACATACAAGCCAATGTCCCTTTGCGTGTCGTAAATCATTCCAGGTAAATAAAACCCAGTCCGCAGGTCTAGGAGTGAAAAAAGAAGTAGGAAACCTAAGTGGATATAGTAGTTGCGGATGTCAGAGGGCTCATTTCGGATCGTCGAAGGAGGCCTTTCTATTTCCTAGCTGCTTGTGTTTCTGTACAGCGATTAAGTGACAGGATGAAAAAAGTAATATTGGGACGTATTTGGAAGCTTGAAATTAGCCGAATTAGTGTCCAGTGTCCAGCTTAACACATACAGCGTATACATGTCAGAGAAGTGAAAAATACGGGCTCAAGGAGGCAAAACTATGTCGCTGGCTTCGTCTGTCTGACTTTTAAAACGCCAGCGGATCGCCGAGGTCGCGTTCGGTTCCTCGTCGCCGGGTGGCCAGGGGGATGGGCCGAGTGCATCAATGTTGGTGGAGCGCTTGTAACTGTACTTAGGTGGCGCTGCAAGTCCGTTTGTTATTTGTTATAGGTAGCCTGGATGCGGGAGTGCGCGTGCATCGAGGCACCCTATTTTGTTCGACATTGTTAACGGGTGACAGCACCTCATGGTTTTGAATTTTTTAAGCCCTATTTTTGTGTTATTCCTCGCTGTGGTTAAAAATGAGTGGTGCCGAAGGCACTTTCATACGAGCCGCGCTTAGTAACAGGAGGACGACTGAAACGTCACGAAAAAAGATGCAGCTTGGAAAGCTGTTGCCAAGCCTTTTCTTGCGCAAAAGTACTATAACAACAGAATTCTGCCAGTAAGAGAGAGGATGTCCCTGTAGCGAGAGCCAAGAGAGAGGAATGAAAGCCATACATAAAAAAAGTTATTAAGGGAAGGAGTTCAGCGAACGCTACCCCTCATTCTCAAAACACAACTCATATTTAGTTTTGGACTGGCTTGTGATTACGTGGTTCTCGCTTGCTGGCTGAACACATCGCCAAATATAGACATTCTATATGGAGTATATCACGAGCCATTGTCTTGCAAATCGATCGCAGCCGATAAGGTATAAGATAAGCTATATAGGCATTCTTATAAAAGGCTAATCTCTATGTAAGCGAAATTCGGCGCGAGTGGCAGGTACGAACGAGCACCGCCGTCGGGCCATGGGCTTTAACTAGTCACTCGTTCTATCGCTGGGTTCTACTTTCGCCCAAATTTCTTGTCGCTCGGACTTCCCCCGCGATTTGAAGCCAGACTCATCTGGCCGTTTTTTCGTTGTCATATATTTCCTCCAGGGCCTTCGCCTACACAAGCGTTCCGAATTATGAGCGCCGCTGCTTTCGCACCCTCATTGTAGAGAAAGCATTCTTTCTGCAATGGCTGTGGAGCAGATCGCGCCCTTCCCCTCCTCCGCTCAAATACGAATCAAAAGAAGAAAACAAAAACATTTCGCTTACGGGCAACAAAGGGTTAACATTCGCGGTGCAGATTGTTATCGTTAGCCCTGCCGAGGTCATAATACTTGGTTCACAGGAAAGGAAAAGCGCTGTATCTGTCACACTTTTTTTTGTGGACATATTTGTGGACATAGGTTAATATTGCCAAGCAGTTGGTCTGGCGCCTTTTCTTGGTTTTGCATTTATATTAATAGGGAGTCCATAACATCGCAGCCACACGAGAGGCTGCTATAGACTTTACACCAACATTGATATTCCCATAGAGCCGAATGCTATTTTGAAAAAGTCTGCTCCGGCGCCTTGAATGCCCGGACGAATCGGTAGTACTTGCGAGCGGGCTAGTTGGCTATACGACTCCGACGACCTCCGGCACTGCATGGTTTTACACAAAAACAATACACACATGCGAGTATTAAACCAAGACGTCAGATGAGCGCATCATCTGTGTTAACGTCTTGGCTTAATTCTCTTGTGTGTATATTGTTTTTGTGTAAAACCATGCATGCAGCGCCGGAGGTCGTCGGAGGCGAACGAATCGGGAACAGGAATGTTTATTTTTTTTTTCAAGAATGGGGGGGATACCATTCCACAACCTGTTATCCTATCTTTTCTAATATCTTTGTAATTTGGGGAAGTTATCTCAATATCTTTGATTCCGCTTGTAAGCCACGTCTCTATTACGGCAGCAAAATTAAGTTACATGCTAAGAAGCAAGGATTCGACGGATTTTAACCTGCTTAACAGGCTGCGCGGGCGTTTTCAATGAAAAAAACAACAACAAGAAACGATTATTTGGCACCCTTATGTTCGCGGCTGGGACACAATGTTTACTCTGCATTTAGGTCATTTTTTTAGCCGTTAGAACAACCCCAGTTTCTATCGATCATTATTCAGAACATCGTCTGATTTGAATAGTTCTACGGTTATGCATACTTTGTCGTAGACAAGAAAAACCTTTTCACCTGCATTCTTTCTAGGCTTTGCACATGGCTGGCATATTTTTTCTTGATCTCGTAGACCCGAGCTGAATTTGTTTTTTAATTTTGATTTTGTCGCGAAAATCCTACAAATTTGCAGTTAGAGGGTCGTACTTTACCAGTCGATGGCCTTCAGATTCTATTCATTCTTTCAATTTCGATTGGCGCAATCTCGAGGATTTTGTATTGGTTTCTTTTTTTTTTTTTTTTGTTCTAACGTTCCATTGTCTACGTTTGCGTCCTCTGAAGCACCGTCCAGTATTAAGTTTTAGATACTCGATAATTTTGTCAGGTCATTGCAGCGATCTTCAAGAGGCGGCACTAGTTTGGACAGATCGACTACCTGATGTACACAACTTGTAGTTTTGTCGTCGAGGACGGCAAAGTATACTAGTTCGGCATCGATAGAAGTTTGTAGTTCTTCTTTAATCCAAGTCGTCGGCGACCTGTGTAAGCTGTTTGCAGATTTGTGTCCCGTCGGGATAAGTGTTACGTTCCACCTCTCCTGCTAGGAGCAGGAATGTTTAGAGCGTTAGATGTACTGCTACCCCTCCTGGAGGTCAAAGGACGCCGGGATTTGACCTCTAAGGAATGCAGTCGCTAAAGTCACGTATGCCATCGCCGAGATAGGGGTGCCTCCCAAAGCCCTTCGCCTTTGTCTCGATGTCTAACCTAATTCAGCTATGGCGAACATGATGACGTCCCTCAGCTTCAGCCCGCACCACTCCCAAATTTGGCCTCCGCCAGCTCAAACATTTTCGCACCAAAATCAGTGTCCTAATTCGGCTATAGCGATTACAACGGTATCTTCCAAATTTGGTCGGGCCCACACCCAAAATTTGTCCTCCACAGATTTTGAATAAAATCGTGCTACATAGAGTGTAAAAATCGTCATCAATAAGCAATTTACCCAACCACGGAACTCAAGCGTCTTCCCGCATTACCAAGTAATTCCGAGCTAACGCTCGATTTTCAGGTTCGGCAGCGTCAAATCAGTCATGATTTTTTGACGTAGGGCGCAATGTCACAAAGCTGCGGACAGATCAACCGTGGGCATGGCAGCACAAGGAGGTAGGGAGCAGCTGAACGTGTAAACAAACCATATTGTTTTATCACCTGCATAAGTAAGACGAAACGTTCAGATATCCGCATTTCCGCAGCGCTGCCATGCCTGGCTGTTGGAGCATCTCGGCTAGTTTTTATGCCTCAGAATTTCCGTGCCATCGCAAAGGTGGCGCTGGTCCTCGCGTCGGTGCAGTGTTTTTGATGACGAGTTGCCATGTTCGAAGTTGCCGCATGCGCTGATATGCGGCTTTGCTGGCACGTGATGACGGGCTCGTAGTTGTGTTGGCCTTGCTTGTGTAGAGGTTCGTCGGGATGGCATCAGCAGCGCGGGGATGACTGAGTGCACAAGCAAGACGAAATAATTAGAAATGCGCATTTCCGCAGCAATGTCGTGTTCTAGAGAGAAAGCGCAAAAACACGGGCTAGGCAAGTGTTTCTTTCTCCAAACTAGTTCTTTGTATCGAATAACCAAGTCGACTGGCATCTTGTTCAGTTCATGTATGCAGAATCTGAGTACTGTAGGATGTCAATGCACGATAAAGGGCCCAAAGGAGTTCGAAATCACCGGAGAACTCCTCTACAGCACCCGTCATAACCGATGCCGTTTTGGGATGTTACAATATCATATACCGTGTCGTAACATTGCTTCACGGTATGGTTTGAGCACCCCTTTTCTAAAACAACTTTGCAGCCATGTTCTACATATTTGTGCGGGTTCTGTATGATTAGGTTCGTGCAAGAGTATGAGCGTCATGGCGTTCCCATCTGGGGTCTGACGACACAGAATGAGCCCACGACGGGCTTCGTACCAGGGTTTCCTTGGCAGACCTTGGGCTTCACTCCGGCTACACAGAGGGACTTTGTGAAGCTCGATCTGGGACCGGCCCTGGCAGAGGCAGGATACGGCCCGGACAAGCTGAAGATTATGATCTTCGATGATGACCGCATCCTGCTCCTGCATTGGGCAGACGTGGTGAGTAGGACTACGGTCGCTTTCTGCGGCCCATATAAAAGGGAAGAAAAGGCCAACATGTGTTCAACAGGTGGATCATATGTCGGCCAGGTTAAGGGTTTATAGCAATAATCGTATTGCAGTTGTCTTACGTTACGAGTTTTTTCTCCGTCTGGCCTCGAGCGCTATCGCTATTCCCGTTCCGTTGTCATAATCATCGACTGCTAAAGCGTCGGATAAACCATATACATATTGCTGCGAAGATGACGAAGCGGGCAGTGGCGCGTGGCGGAGCACTCGCGCCAGGCCCGCTGGATATTAAAGCATATTTCATCGTCATGTCATGACGTCGTTCTGTTTCTGTTCTGTCTCCTGTCTTCATCGGCTTGCCGCCCCGTAACATTTGGTTGGGGGTGCGGTTCATCCCCATCCTCGCCTTGCACCGTCGAAGCCAACCATACGCCGGGTCCATCGGCCGAGAGCCCGTGGAGATCGCCGCCCAGCTTTGTCCCAGCCATTTGTGCTCAGACCCGACCAGCCGCTCTCCCCAGCCCCGTCCCCAGCCCTGACCACAACACATGACGACCAGGAAGAGCCCAAAGCCGACCCGACCGACCCCACGACGAAGCGATCTCACGACCACTCGAGCGAAGACAGCACCCCCGCCCAAGCCGTTCGGCGTGTCCATGAGCCTTGGACTTCGGCAAACGATGAAGGTTGGACTTGATGCTCCGCTGCAAGCATTCTTCCCATCTTCGCATTCATTGCAGTGTCCAGCGTTTCATGTCCTAATCCTGTGTCTGTTGGATGGAAAAACAGCGCGACAGACGAACGCCACAGCAAAGGATCACACAAGACGAGCGCTGTGTGTTCTGTGGGGTTCGTCTGTCACGCTGTTTTTCCATCCAATATGTTCCACCAACTCGCCCGTTTGGCTATAGGCCTGTGTCTGTGTTCATCGTCACTTCATGCAGTGGATTTCTAGCAATCGATCGTGACGATCGCTCGGTGGCCCCGGGTAGAGCTACAAAGATGACGAAGCGGGCAGTGGCGCGGGGCGGAGCGCTCGCGCCAGGCCCGCTGGCCATTAAAGCATATTTCATCGTCATGTCATCACGTCGTTCTGTTTCTGTCTCCTGTCTTCATCGGCTTGCCGCCCCGTAACAATATTATTTATTACCCCCCTGCCTGCTTAAAGCTTCATGTAAAGCACTCCGTATAAATACGACTATCTGTGGTTCCTCAGTAGTAGGGGCTGAAGTTATGCCTTTTTAATGTTCCAGTGTACCATAAAGAGTCCTTGAAAATGCGTTCACAAGGTAGCCATAAAATGCGTGCATTATGTGGAGGAAATGGCACTGAGTGTGCATGCCACGTATAAATCCTCAAAAGGGAGCTAATAATTTGCTGACATTTTTGAAAATTCCTGTTTTCGCTCTCGGCAATGCGGCGATCAGCAGTGCCGGGCGTTTTCCCGAGTTCCCATGTATTGCATCGTCTCACGCCATTGACGTCAGCTGCGGATACCACCGAGAAGTGCTGTCATTGGTTCGCCAGTGCTATAGCGATGAAATCCCGGTGCTCTCTCAGCTCTTCCGGAGACAGCGGCGCGTTTCCCTTCCTACTCTCTTGCTGTCTAGTATTGCGGAGAAGGAGGAAGAGGGAGGAGTAAGTGAAAAGAAAGTCAATCCAGTCGGGTTTCAAGTGATGGTTTCACGGGCGGAGCGCAGTACCTTCAATATTGCACTAATCTGCCTACTTAATGAACTTCTAAACATAGTTTCGATATTCGCGTACGCTGACGTCTTGCATGTGGGCATCGAACTTTATGCATCCCCAAGGGCAAGTGAGAATGTAGCATTAAGTGTCCACTGTGTCTGCGTACTTGCGCCGTCAAGGGCCAGATCTATCGCCTAACTAAAGCGGTCACCAAAGCATCAAAAGGCAAGTTATGGTACAGTACACTTTCAAAGGTGACACACCATAGGTTCTTAGGCGTAACTATAGACCGTGACCTATCCTAAACGAAGCAAGTCTCCTTGCTCAAAAAAAGCTATACAGTTTTACAGGCATTGTAAGATACATGGCTGGTAAGACTCAAACCGTCGGTGCGATTATTACTTCACCAGCGCCCGGCGCTGTTGGTCGCTTATCTAAGATACGGTGTGCCGGTACTTTCGAGGATACGATTAAATGCCCTGCGAAAACTGGCAAGCGCCCAGGCGCCTGCTTTAAGGGTGTGCTTGGGATTACCATACAAATGCATATTTTATGAGGACGGTGTCTGTCCTGCTCGCATTTATTTCCAACAGAAGCCATTACGAGTAATTTGGCGACGCATAACAATGCAGCACCACACTACCCTGGCCAATATTAGTAGGGCGTGTTCAGAGACAGCCTATTCGAAACCTTGCAAGATGCAGCGCAGTGACATACCTGACAACTGGATGCTTGATCAAGTATTACAGGCGCTATCATAGACAATTCCGAAACTCAACGAGCAGGAAAAAGAAAATTATACGAATACCAATAAAGTCGCACAATACAACAGCTGGACTGAAGCATTGGGTGTTATCATATACTGCATCTGCGCATGGTAACTCAGTGGGTATTGTCGATGGCTCAGCGACAAGAACCTCTTCAGAAGCGGCATTTAACGTGCCTAAAAGCGCCTATGTCCATCGATTTAGGCTCATACGCACGTAAAATTTCATCCGCGGCAAAACCGAATTGGCATGCATACGAGAGGCCATCCGCTCATTGGTCAGCAGACCGCGAACCACTGGGAAATATTGTGTGGCCCAAGACCTGTATTGCAGGTTATGAAAACATACATGAAACCAAAACAAAAAGATACGAGCAGCTTGTGCGGCAAATAGTGCTTCTGCTATATGAGGCATTGCAGTGTGGTCAGAGTACCAAGTTTCAGTGAAGCCCAGCAGGCAATGAAAGCTCCGATGCGGAAAGTAAGCTCGCTGATGGGGATCAGGCTTTCTTTCTCGAGGAGTGATGCTGTAGCCTTAATGGCTAATTCAATGTAGGCTGCCATGGAGTTGCACTAAAAAAATGTGAGCCATCAACAGGACGGCATCTCTCGAACCTTGATGAAGATATATGGTTTTAATCCATCACCTAAATTGTACGATGTCAAGGAACTCTTCAGCGTCGGCTACATTAAAAGCTGCAGAGACAATTTATTATGTTATTTACAAGTGCACTCACTATACGTGTGAGAATAAGACCTCGAAAACTGGAAATCACGGCCTTGGAAACAGCTCTCAGGCAGTCGGACAGGCAACCAATCTTCGAGAAGACTATAACTAAGCAACAGCGAGAAACTAATTTACAAGTGGACTGTGATGAAGGCTTTCTTCGAGATTTTGTGAGTAACAGGCCTGTATTTGTGCCCGTGACACTTGCATGTTCTACGCTGTGCGCGAAGATATGTGTTCTGGTGCAGTGATGTGCGTTTTAGCGTTTATGCCTGCGCATGAATGTGCAGAGCTCTTCTCTGTAGCAGAGCTGTTATGTATGCAATGGCGACTGCTGTGCACGGAAGACATATGCTGCATGTGTGTTGAGCTTTGTTTTTCTGGTTGAGTGCGTGATGGGTCTTGTTTACGCATTTGGGCCTGCAAAGATAGTACAGAACTCTGCTCTTCAAATGTACCGGTTTGTATACAGTGACAACTAGTGTGTATAGAAGAAATATGCTGCATGCTGCGCGAGATTAGTTTCGCCATAGAGTAACAGGCCAGGGTCCCTTTATCGACGGCCGACCTCTACACCTCTCCTTCAATTAAATTACTTTCTCTGTAAGAAAAATTACATGCCTTGCTTCTTGAAATGCAGGCAGTTTCAGATTTATGGCATTGGGTAGAATATTTATGAAGATGCTTAGTTCCGTGAAGGAATCTAATTCCATCGTTGTTATTGCGAGTTCCTGACGCTGCCTGTTTCATTAATTAATGGTACATGAAATATATAACAAGTAAAATGAAGGTCGAATTGTGAAAACTGCACCAGTGCGTCCGGGCAGCGTTTTTGGGTTTTATTGTGTGTAAGAGCAGCGTGAAATCGTGCTCTTGCCAACACAACCACCATTGGGATCAGACCGTTTTTTTATGCGCTAAGATATTATTTTAACAGTTGTTAAAAACAAAAAACAAGAAACGAGTGATCTTTGAACGCTTTGCTCTACGTCAGGTGAAGTGAATAAATAAATTTAGGTCATTTGAAACGTTCTGGACTTTTATTGGTATTCGAAGTTTTCAAATTCCTCGTTTAATCATCAATTTATGTGCATCACCATGCAGCTACTGGGGGATCCTGAGGCAGTCAAATACGTCCATGGTGTAGCTCTCCACTGGTACATGAACAGCTTCATCGGCCCATGGGTTCTGGACAAAATGCGTCAGAGATACCCGAACAAGTTCATCTTCGGCAGCGAAGCCTGCGCTGGATCCTCACCTCTTGAAAAGGATAAAGTTATTCTGGGTAGCTGGGAGCGCGCGGAACTATACGCCAGCGACATACTAACGGTAAGCGGCTGCTCAGTGTACAGCACGATTAATTATTTTGTCGCTATCTTTGAGGTGAGTGCAGTGGTATCAAATTTTCCTGAAAGTGCCTCTTTATTGGCTACTGTCAACTTTACGGTGCCAGTATTTAGCAATACATTAACAATATGCTTCAGTAGGCTATGAGTAAAAAAACATTGATTCTGTTCATTACTATTAGTGCTCGAAAATTAGTGAATCCCTGCAAAATGGTATAATGCTGTTTCTGTCTTTGTTTCCCCTACAATTAATTTCCACAGGACTTCAACCACTGGACTACGGGCTGGATGGACTGGAACCTCGCTTTAGACACAGAGGGGGGCCCCAACTGGGCTAAAAACTTTGTCGATTCCCCAATCATTGTGAACGCTTCTGTCAAAGAGTTCTATAAGCAGCCCATGTACTACGCCCTGGCTCATATCAGGTTCGTTCATCGCTACTCTTCAACAGCTTGGAATAACAATTCTGCGTTGAGACGATTTCTGCATTACATATCCATGCCTGTTGTTCGTCGCAATACAAAGCAGCTAATGCCCACTTCTTCCCGCAGCAAATTCGTCCCGAGAGGCAGCGTCAGGATTGACTCACATTTGAGTGACGCTGCTTCTTGCAATCGGTCTGCAAGTAAGCTCGAGTATGCAGCTTTCAAGACTCCAGACTCAGCTATGGTCGTGGTCGTCCTCAACAGGTAAGCGGTCACTCTTCTACCATGGAGGCCAACAACTGGATCCGCCTTTCCCGGCGCCATGCTGAAATATTATGTCACATTACGTCAAACCATGTCTTACGTCATATTACCTACCATAGCAACAAGAACGTTAATCTCACAAGAATATACTATGCAAGACTATTGTGCGAGGAGAGATGAAAGTTGGATGAATTGGTAGTGAAGAATCGAAAGGTTTCTTTACGTGTGCCATTGCAGTTTCTTCGTGTACGTAAGCTTGCACGTGCGCAACCTTTTCGCGCGCGTAACCCTGCAAACACAAATTTGATTTGTAATATCTCTCCAGGTCGGGGGTTTTACTTTTCTTTAGAATCGTAGCCACCCGTATAGACTGTTTTAATATTTGAAGTTGGAGATGGAATTACAATGTATATTCTTCATCTCTGCTTTCGTATCTTTCAGAGACGATGTGAAATTGACTCTGAAGATAAAGGACGCATCTAGTCCTGGCACCATCCAGAAGGTCATCAATGAGAGGTCTATAACGTCGTTCATTTGGCGATCGTAGCAAAAAAAAACGGCATTAAAAAACTGTATTTTTTTCTGTATAAAAAGTTCATTTCTTCCCCTTGCAGCATAGCAGAATCTGTAAGCCTAGTCCCCCCAGAGCTTCCAACCCCAACCTGAGTGTTCATAGTACTGACATTGCCTTTGTTGTAAGGTTGTGTCTTCACCTGCATTGCCCGAACTGTTGGATTTTCAGCAATGCTGGATGTAAATTTTGGTTTCTCAGCAGTAATGGCTTTAATTGACGCATCGAGACACTCTCGTCGACATTGCCATTATCCTTCTCAACGGGCGTTTATATCCAAGGAAGGACAAGGACTCATGTTTGATTACTCATTATCTCTGTTCTAAGCTGTACAGTTGACCTTTGTGGAAACGTGCCGCTGAAATGGCTGTCAGATTCTGTCCCTTACTTTATTTTGTAGCAAAATATTTCATTAGCTAAAACACACACCTGGGGACCCCTTTTCATAGGCGTTGGCTTTTGCAGCAATCCCCGTAACCGCTATTAAATTTTGATCATTGTCTCTTTTTGTAATGCCTTCAGTGCTGCTAAACAGAGGCCATAGGCTGTGTAAACTAGAAGTTTGGATTTGCTGCGCGAACGACTCTGACTATGCAGTTGTTGAAAATTGTGTTCTTAGCTTGATGATGACCGATAAAGCATACTAAGGGGCTGAAAATACTCTGAAAGTACTGTTGAATCTACACTGTAGAAATGCAAAAGCCTGAGCATTCCTGCTTCACACGGTGCATCACGTTTGCTTTCATTATCATTATCAACGAAATGCTCCGTCATCGCTACTGTCATCATTTTCATTATCACTAATTGCAGCGTCATTGTAATCGCTACTATCATCCTCACAGTAGAACAGGAGAAGTATGATGTGCTTTTCCCGATCCCGCACGTGGCGCAGTTATATCCTGCCATGCGTGAACGCCATATACTGTGGAGGGCCATTAGCATGATTGAATCATATGGAACCCCCTCCTCATTTTGCGTGGGTAAGTACCGTATTCGGTAAGGATTATTAGGTAATTATTTCTTTATGGTTCTTTGAAGTACGTCCCCAAAATATTTCCCAACAGTGAAGAAATACATGATCTATCGTTTCTGGCTGTTTACAAATTAAGCAATCTGCACCCCATGGAAGAAATAAACCTTTTTCTTGCAAAAATACATTTACTGGTAAAGTTCAGTGTGCAACTTAAAAAGAAAGTTTTAGCCGCTGCCGGCACTTTCAGTCTCTTTACCTTCCTGCACCTTCCTGCCAGGGCCTCCCCTGTATATGGCCCTATAGATGGGCTCCGGAAAAACAACGTCGCACAAATCTTTGTATAACTTTTTCTTTTTCACAGTAGATAAATATTCTTTTGAAAATATTGCATATAGAAATCGCACACTTTGAACAACTTTTCTAAAGTAACCAAAAATACCTCCCGTGTAACATTCGATTGGCAAAACAAAATCTGGCAGTGCACGTTTAAGCCTAATTTGGCAGACAGTGAACAAAAATGGATCATGAACTCACGCAAGAACAGAAATCTGCTGACAATCTGCCGCAAAAAAAGATGCCCTAAGCCCACGCCGCCATCCTTGACACTTCTAAATAAATTCGTGCGGCTGCATCTTTCCCATTTTGAAGCCCACACAAAAAACCGCGAATATCCTATGCAGCTTCTGCACACTCAATCTTGCACCGTGTAAAACTTGCATCACACACCACAGCCTGGAAATGAAGAAGAGGTTGCACACCGTGGCACTGGCAAAAATTGATAAGCCAGTTCCTTTCCACTTATCTGCCCTTTCCCGCATGTCATCTGTGCATGCTCTCCAATATGTCTCGCTATCACGATAGCATTCTAGTGGCACGCCAAGGTACTTTGGCGGAGTCGTCACCCAGGACTTGTTTGCAAAATTATCAGGAGCACTTTGCCATCTACCATGCCAGAGTCCCAGGGACTTGGACCAGTTTACCCTACTGCCTGTAGCTTCGCTAAAGGTTTTTACAGAATCAACAACTTCGGGTATATCCTCCTGGTTAACCGTAAAAACCGCAACATCATCGGCTTACGCCAGCAGCTTCACCTCCACGGCTTGCAAACGAAAACCAGTAATATTCTCATTGCCCAAGATATTTAAGCAAAGGGTTTCAATGTAAATGCAGAATAAAAGTGGGCTGAGGGGGCAGCCCTGCCGCACAGAACGCTGCACGCTAATGGGGGCCCCCAGATTTTTATTTACGACTAATCTCGTAGTGCAATTTCGGTACGCCAGGGCCACGCCCTCCCGAATAACAAAACCAACATTTATAGGGTCCATTATACAAAGTAAAATTTCATGGGCAACACAGTCGAACGCCTTTTCAAGGTCAAGGTCAAGGTAACAATGGACCTTCCCTTTATCCCACACGTTTGATGTGGCCCAACGATTTCCTGGATTACCGACTGCAGCCTTCGGGCTAAAACCTTCATATAAATTTTGTAATCAACGTTCGTGAGCGAAATTGCCCGGTATGATGTTATTTGTAGTAGCCTATCTGCTTCATAAGTTTTGGGTATGAGGACTGGTGGGATTTGCCATAAGGAGGCAGTTGGTGATCCTGATGCACGTCCTGCACGAATTTTTTTTCCGCGAGGCTGTCCATTGGTTTATCGAGATTGTGAAGTTTGTCGATGATAATCCTGAGTAGTTGCCAAAAGTAGAACCTTTGATGGATCTAAAAGAATTTTAGAACGACGAAGCCAACCCCTGGTAGTCTCATTATATCAATGTCTTGCGTGTGTTTGTGATGTCTTGCAAAA
>NC_139345.1:72480890-72518390 GCF_055883805.1 Amblyomma maculatum
AAATGTAGATTAGGCTTGCCGGCTTCGCTTGCAAGCCCTGATCGGTTCTTACTACGTTTTCTTCGATTGAAACATGGAGCACGCTGACTATACTCCGTCTATACCTTCGCAGTGTCAAGTGTCTTATCTGCCCGCATGTGTGAACCTCTCGTGCACTGGATAAACGCAGGCGGCTTTCTGATTACACGGACACAGTAATGATGGCTCGACTGTTCGTTACGGAGCTTCAGTCTGAAATCATCGTGGCAAATGGAAAAAGGTTTTCTCTTCGCAGTTGCTGCGATTGTAGCGCTAGTACCAGGTGAGTGCTTGTATCATTCCTGGAAAACAAAGAAATTCCGCAAAGTAACTAGTGTACAATGTTTTAAGAGCCGTCATAAATGTTTTTTAAACACAATGCTTTTTAAATACAGATGCTTTGCACAAAATGTGCAGCGTCTGTGGATTCAGGAACATGTCCCTGTCTTATCCGCCATCTTAGGCACGCTTACAAAGTCGATGTTTGTACTTTTGCGTGTTCATAATTGGCGTCACAGTTGTATAGATCGCCATCCAGCAATGAGTACCAGCCTACAAAAGGCGAGCGTAGACAATAACTAGTAGTATTCAAACTTTATGCTCACGTACGCCAGCCTTCTGAAAGCGATGTGATTAGAACAAATTCGTTATTGCCAGGCGTTACTTTGTCACCAGAATGCTTCACACAATTCTGACGCTTATCGTACAGAGCGAAACTTGAGTTATTAACACAATGGCCTTAGCCGCTTAGGTATCCACCATAAATACGAACTTAACCCAGTAACATTCAAAACATGCTCCGATTCTAACCAACGATCACCGATAGAAATGAATGAACAGTAAAACTATAATGAGGCAAAAAGAAAATTGAAAAAAAAAAAAAAATTCCGCCAACACTGACTCGGTATTCTGGTTAAGAGCGTTAGCTACGGGAGTAGAGTTACTGTACATGCTACCAAAGGAAAGCGTAGCAGGAGGCGGCAGAAAGTTTGGTGGGCGGATGAAGTTAAGAATTTCGCAGGGGTCAAGGGGATGCAGCTATCACAGAACCGAGTTAATTGGAGAAATATGAGAGAGGCCTTCGCCCTGCAGTGGGTATAGTCAGGCTGATAATGATGACAATAATGATGATGATGATGACATGCTACCAAAGGTAGCATATACAGCAACTCTATGCTGGAGCTTTAAGCAGCGCAATCTACTTGATGGTTTCTAAAGTACTATTGCGAATTCACGGCCGGACTAAATGCAGCGGTGCGCGCTCATTTTAACACAGCGCGGGCGCGTGCCTCGAGACCGGCCGTGACGAATTACAGACACCTTCGCTATATCCGGCCTATTTGGTAGGTTTGTGGGGTTTAACATCCCAAACCAGCTCAGGCTATGAGAGACCCCGTAGTGGAGAACTCCGGAAATTTCGACGACCTGGGGTTCTTTAACGTGCACTGACATCCTTCGTTATATTACTCATTAAAGTTTCTACGTGTTTGCACCGCAACACGACGGATCGTTTAAGACTAACCGGAGCTAACTGCGACAAATGGTTTGGCCGGAATGGTCACCTCAAGCTCCTTGGAATGCACGGATTGGGGGCGGAAAGGTAGTCGGTGCGAATTCCACACACATTTTAGGCTTCATTTCACTTAGTAATTTTTTCCTCCTGAAAATACCGGGTCATTTGACGCCATATGGAACATTCTGCGTAAAACGGGAAACATTCTTTACTAATTAGGGAGGCGCAACGTATAGACGGAGCATTTTTTCATTATATCAGGTATTAATATCGTATAAACGTGTACATCACAACAAGACAAACCGTTTGACCCTACTCGGTACCCTACGTGACAAATAGTTCGGCCGTAATTGCAACCCAAAGATCCACTATATTCACGTTTTTGAGGAAGAAGGATCGTTGGTGCGGCTGTCAAGCATACTTCAGACCTTCTTTCAATCAGCACTTGTATTTTTTTAAGAGGGGCCGAACCATTTGACCCCAGCTTGAATATTCTGCTTCTAGAGCGCCACCCCCCATTTTATATAATATGTGGTCCTGAGGATGGTTCCGCTTCGATATCAGATTATACTGGCACATATATAAGGAATCAAAGGTATGGTTATCAGTCGAAACGAAGCGAAATCTATTTAGTGCAAAATAATTAATCCAGGGTATCGTAATCTAGTAAAATCGTCTAGTGTTTGCGTGTTCACAACCTGGCCACGCAGAGCGGCATAGGCACTCTCACTGTCTCTCCTAGCTGGCAAGTACCCCCACTTCCGATACAGTAGCTTGCCCAACCGATACCTCCGGGGCAACATGGAAACACCACGGCAGGCGCTTTTGCTTACTATAACCAGATTTAAGCAGGGTTAAACCGTTAAATTTAAAATTTAGAATAGTGATGTAATTGCTGCTTAAAGCCATGACGGCATTTAGGCTTCTCCGTAGCGCTCAACGTTGGTTGGTTGGTTGTACAACTTTCAATTCCATCGGAAACGGGGAGTCGTGCGCCCGCGGATTAGAGGCTGGCAGGTAGCCCTTGGCTTGTTGCGGCCTCTTCCGCCAGATGGACGGTGCGGTGCTGGATCGCAGGGTCCGCGCTTCGCAGCAGGGTATCCCAGGCTTCTCTACTTGTAATATTTTGCCCTATCCCTGGAGATTGTGGGCACTCCCAAATTATACGTAGCCCCATGGTGACGTAATTGGCAGCAGCGGCATATTTCGGTCCAAAATGCTTGCTCGATAGGAAAAAGCAATGCCGCCGAAAGTGAACCCTGCATGACGTTGTTTGGGTAACCCGAGAACAGATGGAAGATTGCCAGGGATGACAGCGGAAGGTTTTAAATCTTAAGGCCGCAGATGTGAACACAAAGTTACCTCCTTTCTTCGATATGTGAGGGGCACTCCGAAAGTCATCATTGTTTTTTGGGTGGTCTTATTAAACGCTAGCGTCTAAAAGCTTGGCACGCTTACACTTGAATCCTGGAGTGTCTCGGAATTCTCAGAAAAAATACTCATAGTTATTTTGTGAAGCTTCCTAAAACTAACTCGAATTGAATTGGAGCTACAGGTACATCATAACCTCGAACTTGTCGTCGGGTGACCTGCCTTATAAGTGTTCTGATGCGAATTGATGTGCGGCACGTTTAAATATTGTAGCTTAAGATGGCCACCCAAATATTATCGTAGTGTTACTAAAATTTTACAACTGGCTACTTAGAATATTTGTGGCCGCATTTCAGAAGATATCAGGCTCTGAGCTCGATGCGAGAGCTCATGTTGAAACAACTTAACGAAAGCGGTGAAGCTTTCTAAGTGTAGACATTACTAGCTGATAACTTCTCTTTCTGTTCCTTTTTTGCTAAGATTAACACTAGTTCATCGTGGTTCGGATGTTGATGGGGCTTTAGTCAATGGTCAGGCTTAGATCAGTGTTTGTTTACCCGAGATTCACACAAGACAGTGATGCTTGCTTGATCAAGTGTAGGTACACCGCCTTCAGCAAAGACTTCCACAGGGCTGGGGGCAGGGGCTCTCAAAATCTGGACGGTGCGGCGAGGTTTCTAGTTAGTTTTAAGCCATAGAAAAGGCTTGAATCCGTACGAGCTCAGAAAATAAATTTTCAGCGAAACCTTTTTGTTACAGAAAAAGCATAGCGTCTGAATGTTCAAGCTGTAATATACCTATCTCA
This sequence comes from Amblyomma maculatum, assembly GCF_055883805.1. Lineage (NCBI taxonomy): Eukaryota > Metazoa > Arthropoda > Arachnida > Ixodida > Ixodidae > Amblyomma > Amblyomma maculatum. The sequence continues at coordinate 72,484,598 of NC_139345.1, forward strand.
GTAATATTCTGGAGACTGACCAGAAATAAAGTGTAGCCAAGTAACTCACTGTCCTTGATATAATTTTTTTTGTGTGCGTGCTTGAGGAAAATGCAGCATTGCAATCTGAAGTAAACGACTTCCACAACTGATTGTAGAATGAACAAGACATAAGAGATTTCTCGTATATCTCGTTCATGTCCTCCTAGAAAAATGATTTTAAGCATGCTTCAGTGACCTCAATTCACATTTGTTTTCCAAGAGCTTCAATAGGGATTCCTTTTGTCGCAGCACTCGAAAATGTACAATTCATATGTGGCTAAACTATGATGCTTTTTGGTCTTTCACTGAATGTTGCCTTGTCAAGCTTAGCGGTATGCTTAAACCGATGTTAAAAACTTGTCCCTCGTGGTAAAGTATCTCGACTGAAACAAAAATAAAATTCGGCTTTTCACAGTAAGAAAAAAGTATTTCAGATATTAGAGTGCGCAGAATATTATAATAAAAGTATGGAGAATTGAAGTTTTGATCAATATCAGCTTTTTGTGTGGACATCGTAGACACCTAAAAAAACTAGCATGATTTCAAATAAAGTTTAACCGACTTAGACGTGCGAAAGCACAGTTTATTTCGATTTAGCTGCTGGTCGATATTTCTTGTTTTTTAGGCTGTTTTGATTTGGTTACTCTCTAGGAGATACACACTTTAGGCTAAGTGTTCACATTTACGGCGTCTTATCTCCCCTTCCAACTCAGTCCGCTGAACACGGAGAGCAAGAGATAGAACATGAACCTGGCTCTTACTTGCCATCCTGGCGTGGTCTGACGTGCCGTAGCTATTGCGCGGTTCGCCTATGCAGGCAACTACGACGCGCAGCAAGATGTTATATTCATTTTTTTTTGTTATTTTTAGTTTCTATTTTATTCTGTTATTCTACTAATTATCATCGATTATTATTTTATTATTATTTGTTATTAATAACCATCATCACTATTTATTTTTGTATACCCTACTAGCGCTTTCATTAGTAATCGGTTTACAGGAAAGGGAAGACGCAGTATCTGTCGCGCACATCCTGAAGGACCGGTTAGGTCTTATGAAATAGTGCATTCGCACTAGAAGTATTCACTCTCGCCATGATGATAAACAAAGAGGTCTCGCCAATAAAGGGTGTGCTTGTACATACAATCGCTCACTAGCACTCCTAAACCACAGCCGCAGTGCCCGAATGCCAGCGCAGGGATTATGGCCGAGGCAGCGTCGTGTGCGTCTGCAACGCGACGCACTGCGACTTCCTGGGCGACATCGGTCTCCTGCCCAGTGAATCAGCCGTTGCTTTTGAAAGCAATAAGGCCGGCCTTCGGTTTGCCAAGACTACGATACCATTTGGAGGAGAATCTGGTCAGTCCTTTCAGCTGGTTTCGTTTTGTACCTGTTCTTGACCAGTATATACTAGTAAATCAATTCGGTCGTGCACCTCGCACCTTAGTTCATTAAAAGACTCAGGGCTGGCTTCCGAGCTCCCCAAATTTGGATCCTGCTTCCGGTGCTTTGAATTTAATCTCATATTACTGAATTATGCGCTACTTGCATGATTTTGTACAGATTTAAATTACCTCTTTTCGTGGCAATAAAGGCTACCTCGCATGTGTCACTTCTTCCCACTTGTCAATTTAGTTAAAAAAATTAAAGAATAGTCAGACAGCTTTATTCAGACTGCTGTGGACTATGAACGGCCCGGCCAATGACTTGTCTCGATTGCTCGGCAGTAGATTCGGAATTGTTCATGCACTCAATGCTTTAAGTGCGTTTGCGACGCTTTTCCTGTTAACAGGCTCCACAGACGATCTTGACTCACTGCTTGTAGTCAACTCCTCGAAGACGTACCAGAAGATCTTTGGCTTTGGCGGAGCTTTCACCGATGCTGTTGGAATCAACTTGAAGTCTCTTCCCACCAATATGCAAGATGATATCCTGAGGTCGTACTATTCAAAACAGGGTAATGTATACGGCGCATATGTGACCGCCTGCTTCTTCTCACTAATATAGCAATTGAATGTGAAACCATGCAGCTATTTCAAGTAGGTTTCTGCACGTCGCTTGCCTATTTTCTGCTGTTCTCCTTACTGTTTGTGTCCGCCTTGCTGCACAACCTTTTATACTATCAACGCTTGTATACAGCTCCACGTATGAAAAAGATCTGGATTATATTTAGAACACCCTGCATTATATATCAGAGCAAAAATACGAAATGCATAAGTAGCCATAATGTCTCCATTCTTAACTTCGAGGGGTTCACGACATGATTAGCCAATTTTTCTTTTTTCTCTTTTCCTACCTCGTTGGTTAGCATGATGCAATGAACAGCCATCGAAAGGGCTCTTTTGAGAATATTCGGAGTTATTTGCAAACGAAATCTTTATTTTTAAAAAGGGTCTCTTTCGACAGGGCTTGGATACACAACAGGAAGAATTCCGATGGCAAGTTGCGACTTTTCGGTGCGAAAATACACCTACGACGACTCTCCTGGAGACTTGAGCCTGTCGAACTTCTCGCTTGCTTCGGAAGACTTTGATCTCAAGGCATTGAAAAAAAAAAAAACGGCGTTGAAATAACTAGTTTATAACCCCTATGACACCTGTGGCATATTTTATTATTTTTTTTTTAGCTGCACATAACTTGGCAGGGATAAGAAACACTGCTCAGAGCCTCTGCAAGATCAAAGCTGCGTGGCTCTGGACGTAATCTTCTCAAGATAGACTTTTCGGGGCACATTCGAACCATCACTTGCAACTGCGAGTTGTCAACTTTCTGTGAATTCATTAACAGCTTTGGTTTCAGCAAATGCACTTTTTTACGTTAAATGCCAACCTGTTTTCAGTGTTTAGAACTACACCAAACCATGGCTTCTCAAGTCTGGCCGCGGCCAAACATAGCTCTTCATGGTATTATTGCTGCGGAACTCATTTAAACCGCTTTGCAGATCCCATACATCAAGAAGGCAATGTCGCTGTCGGACGAACCCATCTGGTTCTTCGGAAGCTCGTGGAGCAGCCCAGCGTGGATGAAGACCAGCACCAAACTGGAGGGAAGGGGATTCCTGAAAGGTTCCCCGGGAGGTCCCTACTACAAGTCCTGGGCGAAGTACTACGTCAGGTAGCGTATTCGCCTAAAGCGCACTGTATGCATTTCGCCGTCGCCGTCACAGCAAGTTCATTGCCCTTTACTGTCAACAATGGTACAATATTTGCTAATCGAGACTGTAGTCGAAGTGTTTGTAGCAGTTGTTAGAGAAGTTTCTCAGACAGAAGATAGGAATTTCGGGCAAGTGCTCACCTGCCCGTATCTTGAACCATCATCGACACGGCCATGAAACATGGAAGCTTTGAGGAGACTTGACATCAAAATGGGAGCAGCGCTGCGAGGTGTGGAGATGCAGACTCCCGAATCTTGAGTTAGACACGTTGTTTCTAGGCCACGCAGCTACATTTTTACGGCTTGGTTAGAGTGTAGATAACTTCCATGTCATCTGTACCCCCACTTAATGTGGTATCTTACGACTGCGTGATAATAATGAGTGCGCGTGAGATGGCAAAGACTGATATGAAAGGCTACTGATCAAGTGAGTAGCAAAGTCAGACGTGAATAAGAATCTGTATTGGAAGTTGGTATACGGGCACCAGTAACGCTGTCATGACTACCCTGAAAGGCGGAGGTTAAGTGCCCCAAGTTTTCATTCAGTGTATTTAAAGTAGGTTAATTATATCAATGATACTATACAAAAATTCACCGTAGGATAAACGAAAGAAACAAACCAGGGACACATCCGCATGCAGCTCATCTAACCAAAAAATGAGCAAACGATTGGTAGTGATAAAGATCAAAATCATGTTCCAACAACGCCCCGGACACGAGACATATGAGCGATTCGGAGATATGCCTAGTGGATAATGAGCCTTTTGAAAACATGTCCGGCTTCACAACTTATTTTTTTTTTTCAGGTCGTTCTATAACGAGGTTGCTTTTGAAATACCGTGCCATACTCTGTCCCACTCTCTTTCAAGCCACGTACTCACCTACTATGAAATGGTAGGTACGTTTAGGTGAGGTATAGTGGGTAGGGGAGTTTAAATTAAGGCATAGAGCAGCACCCTGTTTACAAACAAAACGGGCCGCTCGCAGACGCTGCAGCAAGCCGGGGTTAAAAAGTAGGCGTAGCGCTGACGACTGCTATATGGAAACGACTGTGTTCAGCTCAGTTTCTGATTTTTCATTGCGCATATAATGCCCTAGATTGGTGAAGAGCAATTATTAACATTTTAGAACTGATTGTAGAATAATGAAAAGTCACTTCAAGGGCGAAGTATTTGTAGAACACCTTGAAGTGTACGCGGGTTCTAGTCTGGAGCGCGATTCTTTGAAATACGTGTAAGGAAAACTTTACGAAATAATTTTCTCGTTTAGCAGAGTACCAGTCGATGGGGCCTGCCATTAAAAATTGGCGAGTGCTTTAAAGAAGAGTGTGACAAAAACTGGCACGTCATTTTGAAGGGAACCCATTCCTAAGTGGCCCCGATAACGTCGCAAATAAATCGTAGCATTGCGCAGCTCAATTGAGAGGCAGGCTTTGCAAAGAGTGTGGCGAAGTATTAAGCAGTGCTGAATTTTGCAGCATGAAATTTGATGACTCATTTGCTGAAAATGCCGCGCTGTGATCAGAGCGAGATAGGCTGAAGAAGTTTGTGGCAGGAATTGAGCAACGGTGCACCGGTCCAAGCAATATTCGCGTTCCCTAAACTGAAGATGAGAACCTACATGACACTTTAGAGAATATTGGAGAGGTGCTTGATGAGCCCATAACGCTCGATGACATCGATATTTGCCACCGTTTGCCAACCAAGAATGTCAGAGTCCCGAATATCATCGTGAAGTTTCGCAATCGCTCGAAGAGGGAGACGGTTCTAAGGCAAAGATTACTACCGAAGACCTTGGCCATGCCTCTGACCAATAGGATCCTGTCTGCATAAACGAGTATCTGTGTCCCGCCTTGAAAAATCTTCTTGGACCGGCAATTTCTCGTAAGAAGGAGAAAACTTGGAAATTTTTTTTTGGTGGCGAAATGGTCACATTCTGGCTAGAAAGGAATAAAGTTCGGATGTAGTTGGCGCTGCTTGCCTGAAAGACCTCGATAAAACAGTCCAGAAAACCGTCTCCTTTTGCACTTTACATTCTTTACATGGTCTCAATTTTTTTTTTTTTTTTTGCCCCAGACGATGTTTCAACTCTGCGTGAAAACATAAGGCGAAATAGAGAAAGAGAGCAGGATAGATAGAGGGAATAGAAAATTTTATTTAGACCAGCTGACATAGGCCGGAAGATGTCGGCGGTGTCACAGGCGACCTGGACGGCGGCTAGCCATAACCCAGTGTCCGAACAGCGCAGCACGGTCTTCCAGAGTTGCGGCGTCACATTTAGTCCTCTTACGGGAAAAATGGGCAGTCCGAGATGATGTGCTCAAGGATCCCTCTGAGTAGCCGTTTGTACACAATTCTCATCTTTCTCCTGAAGCATATGGCTCACAAGGAGCGGATGTCGCAACGTCCCTCGTTCGATGACCGGCCAGACGTCGGCCTGCCTGCAATTTATGGTAGGTGCTAGCACAGCAGTCGCCTGCCTACATATGTTCTAACGCGCCCAAAGAAAAGGGGGTGGAGTGATGATAGCTACAAAGAAATGCTTGTGAGGCTATCTTTATCCAAGGGTACCGAAAAATGAATAAAAGTTACGAGATCATTTCCCTGAAATCGGGCCGCAACGTGTAATTAGTGGTGTACCGTCCACCACGTGGAAACATTTGTCTTTTTGTTTTTTTCTCGATGAACTCCTATCGTATGTAACCAAAAAATGGCTTATATATATGAGTAAGTGACGAAATTGACATTGACTTCCTATCCTTATCTCCCAAGAAACAAGAAATAAAGAGGTTGTTTGTTATGCTCTAACCAGTTTCATAACAGCCAGCGCGACCATTGACGCCGGCTTCAATTGATGTTGTCCGTACAAATGTACAAGTGGAATTTAAAACTCTGGAGTCGTACTTGCACACTGTCACTATTTTGATCCGTGTCCGGGTGTCAAGGCTCCGAGTCCACAAGATGAGGTAAACAAAAGGTGAATTTATACATTATTTACAGTATGGTACAAGGCACAACAATATCGACAGGGGGGGGGGGGGGGGGGGGACTGTTAGTTACTTTCGGCTCTCTTCGCCCTGTGAGGGCCAGAGAGACTCTGGCTCCAGGCGAGCTGCACTACACTCGACTACGCTCACGAAGGTCTCTCGCATGAAACGGATGCGCCTTTTTTTTATAAGCGCCGAAAGCGTTAGCGTTTGAACTGTCCACTCTGGAGGCAGGAATTGGCAGGGGCCAAAAAGGTCCAGTAGTGAGCGCGTCGGTCTGCCGCCAGAGCGCGAGGGGGGGAGAGGAGGGCTCGGCCCAGGTGTCGGTTTGTCTAGAGCATGTCGAATCGAATCATGCCCGCTAGCGAGGCTTCTCCTCAATGCGCCAAAGTTATGCAGCTCAGCACCTTTGCTTGTAAAGGAGCATGCGCTCGCCGGCACTTGCTCGGCTCCAGTCGTCGATCGTTGTAGGAACCCCTGAAACCGCGGCTAGAAGCCCCATAATATCAGCTCGTCCGCTGCCCGGAGAGGTCTCGAAAGGGGTTACACTTTCTCGGTGTCCGCTGGGTGTCCGCTGACAGCTGGGCTGGTCAGCGGTCCTGCCCAGGAGGGAGATCTCTGGAGGCCGCAGGTCTCAGGTAGGGCAAGGCAAGGGCACCACCTTCCCCTGAGCTATGCCAGGCAACTAAACAAGCGTTAAACTATGCGACAAGACTTGCAAAGTAGCCTTTTTCTGCACTATTCCGCAACACAGCAAAGAACTACCTTGAATGGTTAGGCACAGGTGACATGCCTCCACTCTACTATGTTCAAGCGCTTACTTTTGAGCGTACCTTTCGGGGTCTCAGCCTGCCTCGCCGTGCTTCTCTTTCACAACAGCGTGGTGTGGTTTGTTCGCTGGCTGGTGGTTGCTCCCGAACTCTGTGCGCAAAATTGCTTCTCGCCATTCCTTCATTGGCAGGACGCCTCAGAGCGAGGAGTGTGTCATCGCTGGCCTGTTCAGCCGCTATCGTATCCCTGTCTACACGTCAGCTCAGGGAAGCCGGCCGATTGGGAAGGCGATAGATAGGTTTAAATGTTTTCGCTCAATTCACCCGGCAGGGCAGAAGGTGTCTCATTCTCGAAAGCAGCCGTTGCAGTGCCTAGAGCATTTCTTTCGCAAGGAGCATGCTCTTCAGTTTCACATAAACATTCTGACTGTCCGCAATTTTTTTAACTCGGCAGGGCAGAAAGTGTCTCGTTCTTAAATTTCCGTTTTTCTTTTTCGTTCCTAAGTTTCCTCTTTTCTTTTTCGCTCCTCAATTTCCTGCTTTTTATTCCGCTCTATCTCTTCCCAACATTCTACAATATCCTCATTTTCAAAGCAGTCGCTTTCGATCGCTTTACAATCTGCTGCTATTTTTATTTTTTTGTTCACTTTGCCGCAATCAAGACATAATTCCTAAAATAACAAGATTAGGTGCGTGAGTAGCAGCTTCAGTAGTCCATATGACTGCCCTATTTGTGAGCGCAACTTTCTAAGGAGTACGTTGATGCAAAGCAGGATTCAAATTCGAATAGGCTTCTACAACCAACTTTCCCTACCAGGAAGAACACCTTACGTTAAACCTGGCAAAGCTCAAGGATAGAAAGCTATACACTCACCGAATCAGAGCAAGAGCACCAGGCAGACCACCCCAGCGCTGCCAAATAACTGTCACACCTCGGTCCGGGATGCCAAGGGTCCGTTCGCTGACCGCGACGGCCAGGGAGACTCCGCCACGTCCCCTCTAGGCGAGCAGCACTGTACTCGACGATGCCATATGATGAAGTCGGCTCACCTAAAACTTAGAGACCGCACTCATGACTTATGAAATTCCGAATAATGGTGCATTCCAGAGATACGGACTGAATACGGACTTCAAATACTCAGCTGTGTTCTGCCATCATAATTGAACTTCTTGCTTTAATCTCAGCTTCTTATGCCTCAATTTATTGCGTCAATCTCTCTGTGCATTTTCTTTTTCCTTTTCGTCTCGCTCATTATCTCCCCAAGTGAAACTATTTTGTTATTTTGTTGCAAATGTAAAAGCTAAGTGTCAATACTTGAATCCTTGTAAGGGGACGCAGGTGCGCAATTAAGTTGCAATGTGAGCTTTTTGTCAGCGCTCCTAACATCTGGACGATGTAAATGAGGATTTGAATTGAATTGGTGCATGCCGGCCCCACCCGCCATGTTCTGTATTCCTCGCTCTGCTGTCACGCAGCATTATGTAGAGTATTCATCTGACATAAAGGAAAATCGGTCTTTTGTGCGAGGGATCTGCTAAACCCTAGCGGCGCACAGCGGAGTCAATCCGGGCGGCGATATTTCGCGCCGCTCCTATAAACACATGCAAGTGTCCATGGTCGTCTGCTAAGCCACTCCAGTTTGTCTACTAGAGGCTATCGCATGGTGGCGCCACATACTCGCTCAAAAGACCGAGTGCGGAGTATCTAAACAAGTTAAAGCGAAACGAAGCAGGCGGCATCACCCGTCTAATTTTATTTAAAAAAAAAAAGCCAGAACCTGGGGTGATGCTCATAGATTTTTCCCTTTGCGTAAGAGTGCTGCATTATTGGGAAGCATAGAACGCCGCCAGAATAAAATTCATGTATCTTGTAAATGGGCACTAGAAAGTTAACATCTCTGATATAACTATACTTTCTTCTGAATATGGCACCAGGCAGAGACATCAACTAACAATGATACCATTTCGTGTAAAAAATGATTGCTTTAAATATTCATCTTTTTTCTTCTAGAACTGTAAATGACTAGAATAGCTCAACAGGCATAGCAGTGACTCAACCTTCTCTGTCTTTTTTGGTGCCCATGTCAACTGATGACGTCAAAGCACAGATATGCTTTTTTGTTTTTTTGCTTTATTTTTTTTTTTTTCACGCAGTGCATTGTGTTTAAAAACGACGCTTGTTGTATTTACCTGACAGTGTATCTTTCCTTCTTCATATTGTTGTATTCATATGGTAGTGCATTTTTTTCATCACTTGGTTCTACTTGCCCACGATTATGTTTTCCCGCAATGTTATATTCCTACTCTGCTGAAACTCCTTGTGGATTGCAGTATCCGTAAATAAATAAATAGAAAAATAAAAATAATCTTAACGAAGGGTTAAGGAAACCACAACCGAATGGTGTCAACCAACAGAAAGTGCTGCGGCAGTTAGTAACTACATTTATGGAGGCGCAACATCACCCCGTAATACCATGGCGGTGTCCGCATCATGCGGCATTGTATGCAATAACGGCTATTGCTTAATGCTCATTTGTTCGCAAATTGCAGCAGCCAGTTCAGCGGTAATTATGGAACGTAAGCTACTCACAAATAGATCTTACGTGGGAAAGCGTACATAAAGCCCTGTTAAAGGCCCAGTTGAAACCCCTTGCGGCAAGCGACCACTTTGTGCTAAAGTCCGAAACATGTTCTCAACCGGTTATTCAGGAAGCCAAGACGTTTGTGAACCCGCCTTGCAGATTGCCCAACATTCTTCTCGTTTTGCATAAACGCGGAATGTAAAACCATGCCACGTGCAAGCGCGTTTTGATGTTAGGCTAAGTACTTCAGTGCATAAGCTCCTCCACTTTATTAAAATCTTTTTTTACATTGAAGCTCTTATTATTTTGACTGGAACGGATAAACAGTCGCCCAACCCAGCTGTAAATTATTGGTGCCCCTGGGAGGGATAAACAGCAGCAAAAACATAAATGCATTGATGGCCTTAAAATTTCTGCAAGTCTGCTTTTGTATTTTCAGGTTCGTGCAAGAGTACGAACGTCACAGCGTTCCCATTTGGGCTCTGACGACACAGAATGAGCCGACGATGGGTTTCATACCGGGCTTCCCTATCCAGACCTTGGGCTTTTCGTCGGCGGCACAGAGAGACTTCGTGAAGCTCGATCTGGGGCCTGCCCTGGACGAGGCCGGATACGGTCCAGAGAAGCTGAAGATTATGATCTTCGATGATAGCCGTCTCATGCTCCTGCATTGGGCCGATGTGGTTGGTGCCATTGTGGCGGGATAGCTTTAAAACTCCCCAATTGTTCGTTCTCTAAATAAAGGGGGACGGTAAAACACATGACAGTTTAACAGCGCAATATTCATTAGCCAGGGAATGCGAATGCTTCGAAAATATTGTAACTAATGTGTTTGAATTCTATTCTGCGCAGTTTTTTATTTCGTTTTCGTGACTGCTCTTGTCACTGACTCAAGCTTGCATATTCCTGACAATCCTAATCCATGATAGATTTTATTTAGGTTAGTTTATAGCTCCCAAAGGGACCCAAAAACGTCCCATATGGACTAAAGCCATGATCGAAGCCGCAGCGGAGGGCTGATATTTAGTCTATCTGAGGTTCTTTAACAAGCGCTGACTTCGCATAGCGCATCGGCGTCTTGCTTTTCACCTCCATCAAAAGCAACCGCCAAGGCGGAGTATGGACCCCCGTTATTAGGTTCAGCTGTCGAATATTCTAACCACGACCATAACCATTGAGCCATCGCATAGGGGTTAATCTGTGAGAGGTACATGAGCATTTCAATAAACCAAATGAAATTGAATGCGATTAGCGGCTGAAAACTATACTTAGGAGCGCGCTCTAAGATTGAGTGTTGTTGAGAATCCGCACAGAGATAATGCTTTTGGCTTCCTGCTGTAAAGAGATTAGTGTTCACAATTCAAGATGTGGATGTTGTTTAGAGTAACGGTGTTTTAACGCCAGCGTCCACATCACTGCGCAGGTCCTAGGGGATGCTGCAGCCTCCAAATACGTCCACGGAATCGCGCTTCACTGGTACATGAACAACTTCATCGGACCCTGGGTCGTGGACAAGGTTCACGAAAGACACCCGGACAAGTTTCTTCTCAGCACCGAAGCCTGTGCTGGATTCATGTTTTTCGAGAAACATAAGGTCGACCTGGGAAGCTGGGAACGAGCTGAGCAATACGCCAGCGACATACTGACAGTAAGGACTTACGCGAAGCGTATTTTCCCCACAGAGAAGTAAAAGTGTCCGCTAAGAAGTGCAGCAGATACTGAGCCTTCATTTCCCCAAAAACCAATTTAAATAAAGCATATAAAAGTATTCGCGGGATAAAAAGGCGGAACTACAAAACAAAGTAGCAACATTCATCTCCGAGACAGAGATTCGTGAAATCTTTGCACTAAGCGAACTTTGCTAAATATGGCCTTTCCTTTGCAACAGCAAGGCGTCGCTAGATTCGCACTTATCTCAGACCATGCATGTTTTTTCCTTCAGTAGTATTATTAATGTCACTTTTTCGTCTCAGGAAATAACACTGAATCTAAGAGCTTTGCTTTTTTGCTTTGTTCTACGTGTGTGGCGATTTAAAGCTCAGCTAGAAAAATGCTATTTTTTACACAACTGCAGAGGATAAAGTCACTAAAGCTCTTCACAGAGCTGAAATAAATAACATCGCAATATGTAGTGCATAGACTGTTGTATAAATTAAAAGCGGGGCGTCAGCGTGACGAATGCTTTCCGTCTAGTGCAACATACAGAGGCGCTCATGAAGAAGTCAAGAAAGCGTGAAATAATCTGAGGTGTCAGAGAGATTTTGTAAGGAGATACTATGAAAACAAACACTGCCACAGCGTCCTAGCCCTGACGATAAGCTTGCTACTGTGTGGCTGCCTGCCCTATGAAAGTGGACTGAGTCTTTAAAAGGTGGCGCTTTTGCGTGTTGTTTGAGTATCGGTCACGTACTATTTCCTCCTTTAATCTGCTATCATATAGAACCTGAATCACTGGGTCACCGGTTGGACGGACTGGAACCTCGCCTTGAACACAGAGGGGGGCCCAAACTGGGCTAAAAACTTCGTTGATTCGCCCATCATTGTGAACGCTTCTGCTCAGGAGTTCTACAAGCAACCCATGTACTACGCCCTGGCTCACATCAGGTTCGCTCGCCACATTCTAAAGGATTTAAAACCGAGTCATTTGTTTGCGTTATCGTTGAAGCCACTTCCGCGTTATGTCCCTGATGGCTGCGATTCTCCGCAAACACAAATTAAGTATAACATCTCTTCTTTTTCCCGCAGCAAATTCGTTCCGAGAGGAAGCGTCAGGATTGACGCACGTTTAATCGACGCACATACTGGTGGCTGGACAACTAGTAAGCTCGAGTATGCAGCCTTCAAGACTCCAGACTCATCTGTCGTCGTGATCGTCCTAAACAAGTAAGCTGCCGCCCTCTGACTTGAAGAGTATCGTTATCCCTTTTCTTTGTACCAGCGCGATACTCGATTTTTTTTTTCGCGTATCACATCCAGGGACTACATGATGAGTATACAAATGTTTGAGCATGCGCTTCTACTGATGATGGGGCTGGGGCAGGTGGGTCGCTGCCGCTTGCAGCGGGGGCTGGCCTGCCACCGAATATTTGTCTGTTGTGGCCGTCATTGCGCCCGCCGCCGCTCCGGTGGTGGGCGGCGGCCGTTGTTGCGGCGCGCGTCTTTCTCTCCGTCTTCCTTTTCTTTCTTCTCTACTTTCTCTTTCTGTCTGCACGAGGCAGCGGAGGTGGCTCAGCTACAGAGCCAGTAGCAGGCCCGTGCATTTTCTTTTTCTTCTTCCTACAGCCACAACAACAACTCCTACTGAATGTCGTTATTGAAGTATTTATTATTTCTGATCACTGAAGGCCCTTCCAATACTGCGTAGCCAGCCTAACCTCAAAATTCTCATCTACAGATAGCTGCTGATGTTTAGCACTTCACGACAACAAACTGCATGACCATTTATGTCCCTTCGGAGACGGCAGTGGCTGCATAGAAAGTATACGCCGTGACAGCGTGACCGATACGTCCCTTCATGGGACTGTCGCGCTCAGTATGACTTGATACCTCATTAACTGGCATCAGTTCACGTCACAAATCAAAGCGATTGGAGTGGGCTGTTGCACGTAGCTGCTCAGCAACGCGCTCGTTTACTTGGAGCTGCGAGGCTTAGCGCATTCGTTCGTTATGAAGCGCGAACCAAGATAACGAAGCCGACCGGGCGTTTGAAATCCTGTTGAGTGCGTCTGTACGTAGAAGTGTGTGTGCAAGAACCTCTAGGTGTAATAAAGTGCCGCTAAGGCCTTTCTTTTGCTGCCTGATTTTACTAACACCCAATAATGTATGCGAGTTGTACAGATACAGAGAGGGACGATGAAGAAAAGGCAGGGTACTTAACCAGGCAGCACCTGGTTACCCTTCTTACGGACAGGATGATTAAGAGAGAGAGAGAGAGAGAAATAAAAGGAATGAAAGTTCAGTTTACTTCGCAGTGCTGGTGAGAGGTTTCAAGCATTATCCAGGCCAGTAGGCGCACATTTCTTTAATAATGTCGGGTCACTTGTAGAGCATGTTGTACTGATTGCACGTGAAGGTTAGTATAACGACACCTACTATCCACTATTTTTGCTTTTGTATTTTTCAGAGCAGACAAGAAGCTTACTCTGAAGATCAAGGATGCATTTCGCCCTGAGACCATCCATAAGACTATCAATGAGAGGTCGATAGTTTCCTTTATCTGGCGGTCGTAGAACAATATGCGTTAATAAACATTCATGGTTTTGTTTTCCTTTCTATTAACAGATTCTGCGTATGCGCTGCAATATTACAGCTGCGAAGCCGAAATTCGCAGAGAACTCTGCCTGACGCTAATGACCGCTGTACGGCGACATTGCATTTCAAGCTGTGTGATTTTCAACAGGGCTGGTCATATTCAGGTGGCACGCTGAGCAGTTTTGTCAATTAAAAAAAAAAAGAGATAAACCCGCATCAAGAAGCCCCCAAACCGCTCAATTCAATTTTCATCGCAAAGATAATATTTACGTATTTTATTCTCTTATTTGTTCTCCAAGCATTATGACCGATAATTCAAATATATCAGAAAACACTGTTTTCTTTTCACTTGAAAGTTAGACTACAAATAATTTCATTATTAGGAATATCATGCCTGCCAGATTAGCAAGCAGGCCGTAGTTTGAGCCGCAGGTACTCTTCTTTTGGAGTCCGGCTCGAATAATGAGGAGAAGATTCATCGTGTGTGCTCACATTAGGCTGCTTGTTTACATTTGATAACGTTTAGGGAACCAAGCATGCGTCAAAATTCTGCATTCTACTAGGACAGCATCAGTATGGAGAGAGCAAAATCGCATATTGGAATTTATGATTTTCGTCGGAAGCATCCCTCTACTAGTTCCCTTCATCTCAAAATGTAGCTGTGCTGCTACGGCTGTTCCGGCTTCCTTCCTTGGAAGGGACTGACAACGAGTTTCGCCATGGCCCTAATGATTCCCATGAGGGGCACCGACGACTCTTTAACATAACTACCATTCATTTGCATGTGGAAGATTTATAACTCAGTCGAAAAACTTACAATCTTGCAGTTTGCCTTCCTTAATTGTCTGCGCATACTTGACAGGATTTACAAGTCTACCGCGCCTCATGCCCGGCAACAGCAGACTCGACGATTGCATCAAAATGCCGCATAAATCAGTTCAAGGCGCACTGGGCATGCTAAAATATTCTCCACTTTGTCATGTCAGTGACGCCGCCAAATGGGTTAGATAAAATGTAGAAAAAAAAAAAAGATCTACGGAAAAAACCAGTCAGTCTTGCTCTCAGTGTCTGTTTCTTTCCTGAATGTTTTAAGTAGGAATTAGTCTTATTATTTCTATCGGTCATTTCTCAAAATGCCTTTCGCTTACTGCAGGCTGTGATCCTTCAATGCATGCAATTTCGAAATAATAATACCCCCGTGAAAAAATGGAACTGCTAAAATATATTGGGATGAAAGGTTGAGTGGGCTACACCATCTTATTTTCCTCATATACGCGACCTATTTTACTGTTTTCTCTCTTACAGAAGCAACTGTTCTTAAAAGAAACGAATTATTTCTTGTAACAGTAGACGGTAGTGAAGCTAGCCTCATAAATCGGGGCCATATTAGTGAAAACTAAAGAACTGAAGCCAGCAAATAAGGTAAGTGTGTTATCCAGAGATGTACACGCTCTATAGGGCGTTGAAGCGCTGCATGACTGGACAGACATTCTGCTAACGTATGCGCCAGAGTATATATCGATCAATCGCTAGGCGAAGTGACAGCTTCAAACAGGTCGCGAACTGTTGCTACGCGTGAGTGGTTTTAATGATTTGGCTATTGATTCGTCTTCGTGAGCTGCTGCAGCTATTCGCGCCTCAGTGCCTAGAAGGTGCCAGAAAAAGAGTATTTGCTATTGAAAGAATAAAAAAAAAATGCCTTGTCTGGCAATAATAGAGGCTAAAAAAAAAAAAAAAAATGGTCGCCCCACACAGGGCCTTAGCGAAACTTCCGTTTGGTGCAGTGCTTAAATTCCTGGGCCGGATTGTCCGGCCGGGGTGTTTCAATAAAAAAGAGCGGATTACAGCGACCAACCGCACCATCTTTACCAAGCTGAAAAAATCTAACGATGATAGCGCTGAAATCATCGCCTTCTGGGTGCAGACTTCTGCTAACTAGAGTGAGCCGCCTTCGATCTCATTAAAGAAAAACATTCTAATGGAAATTAAGAAGAAGAAATGGGCATGGGCAGGGCATGTAGTGCGAAGAAAACCAATGGTCGCTTAGGGTAACAAACTGGATTCCAAGGGAAGGAAAGCGTAGCAGGGGGCGGCAGAAAGTTAGGTGGGCGGATGAGGTTAAGAAGTTCGCGGGGGTCAAGTGGATGCAGCCAGCACAGAACCGGGTTAAGTGGAGAAATATGGGAGAGGCCTTCGCCCTGCAGTGGGTATAGCCTTGTTGCTGCTGCTGCTGCTGATGATGATGATGACCGTAGAAAGATAGAATGCTTCACCAGCGAGCTCGATGTGGTGGAACACCACTGCACAAGTGTTACCAGGATTTTAAAGTGCACTTTCATTTCATAAATTATTTCTTCTCTGCTACAAGTAAGTTGCTTTGCGGTTTACTTCCAAAAGACTTCGCTAAATAAAGTTACGAGCCAGTATGAACCGCGCCAGCATGACGGTTGGCGTTTAGAGCAGTTAACTGGCATCGCTTCGCATGCTGGCAGTGTAGAGTTGCGAGCAAGCTCCGAAACCACATTTTGACAGCTTTTGATGGCACAGTATTCTACAAGTAAGTGGTAAAGTACAGTACAGTGATCATGCAGTAGTCCTACAAGTAAGTGGTCCGCATATAACTGTTCTAAAAAAAGTACATATCAAGTACGCTACATTGAAAAAAGTCAATACCTGTATTTCAAGAGAAACATGCAGAAGTCGTTTTGAGTTCATACCGTTTTGCACCGCTCAGGTTGCACTCCGCTAACAAATTTACCATTTGTGTCAGATCATCGGCAGTTTAGTGCAAATAATGAAGCATCTGCGCTGCGCTGCGCAGCGCGCTGAAAGCGGTGAATTAGTAGGATTCCTCCGCTCGAGCAGCATGCATTTGGCCCGCTTGGAGGGAGACACGCTTGGAGGGTCAGTGCTGCATTGGCATACAAAGTGATTTATTAAACACTATATAAAACCTCGTATTTAATTAAATTTTTTTAGAAGGTGAAGGGTAGATATGCTGTCCGAAATACTCTAGTAACTGTATTTCAAGAAACCATGCCGAAGTTGTTCCGAGGTAATACTGATTTACATCGATTATGTTCTGCCTCTGCAATGCCATTAACCGTCTGCTTCCGATCACTGACGGAGTGAGGCCCTGTTAGCAACTCGAGCGCACTGAAATTTTAACCTCATGGCTAACTTGTCGTAGGAAAAAAATCGCAGAAAAGAAACAGCGATCCTGGTGCCAAAGAAAGTGCACTTGGAAAACAGAACCATGGTTATGACGCAGTCGTGCGACAATTAATCGGCGTTGACGAGAAAAGGTGATGCTTACCGGAAAGAAGTTATCCCAAGTGAAATGCCCTGAACAAACTTGCAAAGTCGCGGTCACATTTTTAAATATTGAGGTTTTTGTTCCATAACGCTCTTCGGGGTGAATCGTCTGCTTGTCTTAGGAAACGATGAAATTACACAGTGCGGTCTTCACAGCGAGACGCCACATGAAGCGGAACGAAGAATAAGTCTTTCCACGTTCCCTTTTCAGTTTCGTTGTCATCACGTGGCGGCATTACGATGAGTCAAAATCATATGGGCTGTTTCACAAAGCACCAGTAACAAGGTACCCATCGCGCACTAGTGCGAGTACCTTTTAGAAGGCCGCCAAATGACGAGGAATTATTTTAAGTTTCTAATAGGAGGTATACACATTCTTGAGGTTTAACCATCTAAACCTTATAGTTATATAGCAAAAAAATAAAGCTCTGTAGGCGGCGCCATCGTCGAGGACGATGTTGAAGAAACTGTAACAACCGCTATCACTTTCTGCCATCGTCTTTCACGGGCATGCTGACTTTGCTTCTCTAATCGAGCTTCTTCTTCTTCGTCAATATTCAGGGCTAGTCTAGCGCTTTTCCTCTGTAGTGCTCCTTTTCGGTGAGCTATATCGGCTGGATGATCAGATGCGGCCTGACGCCGCCGCTGAATAGTTGACGCCCTGGATTCAGCGCGTGCTTCAGTCAAGGCACAACTGGGAGAGAAACTGCTGGCGAAGCAACTGTTATTATACCTTCTCCTAGTCACGTGTTATTTACAATGGCAGAGCCAGCGAGTGCGAAGCAAAGCAACTGTTACGCCCTCTCCTAGACACGTGGTGTCACAGCAGTGGAGTCCGGCGAGCACACGCAGCTGCGCCCCTCCATGAGCGAGTCACGTGGTATGACGTCACAGTCAAACCAGTGCTCAGCCGACTAAAGGCCAAAAGCTCGCCAAACTGGACCTATGTAGACATGGTGTAGCAGAAGTGTTTACTCTAAAACACATGGTTGCTTAAATACTTTCAACTGCCCCAAATCTGTGAATCTATTGGTTGTTACACCTTTGCAAGATATAACAAAATGGCACTGGACTCGCCATAGCTAAGTGCGAGTTTCGAAAGTTTGAAGTGCTTTCGCACTCTGTAGGCTTAGGCACATTGGGACTAGGCTAAGCAAGGTTAATTGGGCTTGGGATTATGTAATTAAAGCCAATGTATGTTTAGACAGCAATACATACTTTAATGTAGCCTTAGAGACCTCTAGACGTAGTTAGGCCTATTACACATAACTAATCTTACACACTCATTAGCTTAAGAAAGCGTAATGCCGCTAATATTGTGTTCAGACACGCTCTGACTTTATTTTCTAACGTCACCGTTAATTAATCTTAATTAGCGCTGACATTTGTCATGATCATGGTACTCATGGCAGTAGTGCTAATTAACAGCGAATAACAGTTTAGATATAGGCTTGTTTGATGACATAGCAACATTCGTTGAGGTGGACGAAAACCGGAATCCAGAAATCGGCGAAATCCATCGTGCTAGGCCAAAATCTCACCTATGTTTTCTCTACTTTTTTATGCTCTCAATCGCATGAAATTATTATGATCAATGTGAAAGTCGACCAGCTAACTGCTTAACTAACACTTAATGGTTAATTTATTAACTAGGCAGCTAGCCTCCCATTGTAATACAGATCTTCATTTCGGCCTCAGTAGTAACCCTAAAGTTTCAATATGCTCGAAAACAAATAAATGTGGTCCTTTCAGCAGTAGAAAGGGCGGGTTAGGAAATATTCCTGAAGTACCTTTTCCAGTCAATTTTTCTTTAAGAGTTCTTTTGTTTTTCGCTCTAAGAGCGGCATTCGTCGTAGGGGCGTTTGCGCTGTAGGAGCGGTCAGTGTTGTTGGCTGGATAGTATGCCTGCGCTTGGTTACGGGGCAGTGATGTGACGGACACGCTCACAGAGCTGAAGTCACAAGGTTCGTTCATACATCCATGACTTGCGCTGCTATTAGTCACCTAGTCCGCCAACCAGTAGTTGTACACGTAGCGAATGCAAATGATGCGGACAGACTACACAGAAAATTACTCAAAGGGTGATTTTGCCTCCACTTGTCGCTGATAAAAGGGCCAATGTGTTACGCTATGTCGATGGTCTGTAGAGGCCGTGCAGCCGTGCGGCAGTTGCCAATCAGAAGACGCTTCCTATAGCATGATCCCTTCGAACATGAGCCTATTGTACTGTTTTTTTCAATGTACTGGTAAGGCGCTGACAAAGCAACAGGCCAGCGTACGCACATTAATGCTAGCGAATGTGCCCGTCATCAAAGAGCCTCATGCTTTGTTAAGTCACAAAAGCGTAAGTAAAAAGGTTGGGGGATGAACGGTTTATGTCATTCATGAACAGGAAGAGTAGGCATGCTTCAGCGAGGGCTAGATATTTTCTCCATAGTCTATATTTTTTATCTGTTTTAGAATGTTTTTTTCAATTCTTTGCTTTCTTTCTTTTTATTTAGGAATGTGCGTGCATGCCCTTTGAGTAGTGTGCCTGATTCGGGACCCAAGTGTCCCAAAAGGTTGAACGCCATTCCCCCTTCCATCTCAATTAAATAAACTATAATAGTTAGCAGCTCCCGCCATCTCTGTCACAACGCCTGGTCTCGGGACGTCAGACAACTGGTTAATCGATCAGTGGCTGGGTAATTTCCCTTACAACCACCTTCTGTCGGAGGCATGCTCGCGGTTTTCCGCTGACAACGCCGACTCCGGATTGTCTGTACAGCGGGAGCCTATAACGCTGTTGCCTAATACCCTAACTATAGCTGCCGTGTCATGTTTACAAGCAGATGAAGTGATATCGTTTCCTGAAACAGATAGCCTAGAAAGAGCTCAAAGAAATGCATAAATGTTGTCTCCTGTATTCTCGAGCACCCATTTGAGAAAGGCCGCTGTTTTGTTGTTATAATCTTACGTTTATTTATTCTGAGATTCTCTATTGATCACTACGAAAATTACCATAGCCTTTTTGCCCTTTTAAAACCGAGTTATTCTTGCTGAAGATAAGATAGACGATTTGGCGCTTTTTTTGTTTTGCTTCAGAGAAATGTTGGCCATCTTAGGAAAGAAGTAAGGACGCACATCCTTTGTCGTTTCGTCAACGCAGCGTGGGTCGCCATGTATCGCCAATTTTCCCGGCACTCTTGAAAGTGAAAAACACTCTCGTACTCACCTGCCTTGAAGAGAAGGATATTTTACACCAAATCGCGGTTAATGTACTCACTTAATCTTTAGTTTTAATGCTTTGCTAACGTACTTCAAGTTCTGCCAGCTGGGAAAGGGCTTTTTCTTTTTTTTTCAAGACAAAAGAAGCAGTCAGCGTGCTAATACAGCCATGCGGCCACCACAAATCGAGGCCATGCGGATTTCTCAATATTGATTAGCTGCATAATAATGTATCCTCGCCTCAAGCCAGAGTCAGGGATCCCTGCGTCAACAGGGAGGCTGCTTTATAGCACCTTCATCTCTGCATAGCCATTAAGAGACGAGCAGTCGGTGAATGGGATACATTGACAAGACCATTTTAATGTGTGCAGCGTAATGTACTTAGCCAGAGCCGATTAGATTGGGAGAAAAGCCGCATTTCGCATCGGCGTCAAAGCTATCGTATGCATGTCCTTGCAGCGCCTGGATAAATGTTCACGCTGTTAAATTTCCGGTTTTGAAATCTACTCCAGATGGCAGCATTTTTAATTGATAGTTCAAAATGCGTTTTGTATAAATGCAAACTGCGACAAAACTGCCGACGAATTTGCAGCAAATCCGAGATATGTGCGCGCTGTCCTTCGAACAGCCGTTCCTGAAATGAGACACATTGGTCCATTCGGAAATGTCGTTCGGAAATGTCCTTGCAACTCATACTGTTCTCGTACCCTTTGTTCAATGAAAGAACAGTCGCAGCGTTTTTGCTGCTCGTCTGTTTTGTCCAGCTGGCGCAGAAATAGCATTCTGCGCTTGACAAAGAACTGTAGAAGGTGGTCACGAAGGGCAGGTGTGCGTTCAGTGTCTTCGATTTCATTATAGGTGACCTCATCGCTTTCAGCTTGCGTGCGTGCATCGATGTTGGGCGTCGGAACGCAACACATTCGGATAAACTCTTTCAGTCTTTCCTGGATTTTATAGCTCTTAAAGTGTGTTTGAATAGGTAAGATCTTCTTTACAATATCTGACCCCCCTTCCCTTACCACCGGTCTCCCTTGGGCTTGTATGACCTTGGCAATTGCGGATAGAATGATGGTCCTGACTCTGAATTGAAACACTTTACGTTCAGTCAGGGTTTCTGTCACTGTAACGGCCTCCCGAGCAGTAGTAATTGTGCCGCTTAGTATTCTATTTGTTCAACATTTTTGATCGCTTGTTTCTGTCCTATTGTTTTTGTCTCTTATATTCATGTTCTCTGCCCCTTTTGCTTGGCTGCCAGCGGTCGAGGAATAGGGTTAGTAAAAAGAAAATTGCCTTCAATTCCTAGATGGCTCTTTTTATTCACATGACTTAAGAAAAAAAAAACAGATTAGGAGGAAATTAAGCTCTGTCTTTAAGGACATCAGACAGCGCAATTAACGCCTGCCGGCTGCGGACTCTCCTTGCGGACTACTGATCTTTTAATTTGTGTCTCTGTTTTTAACTCATAATTATTAGCATACAATCATTAGCTATTGCGATGAGACAAAGACCACTGGACCTAAATATAAAGCCGCGCTTTAAACAAGCCATGCAAACGTGCTGGTATCGCATAGCAGTATCGCGTCTGACTCGAAATTCAAGGATCTGGAGAGTTGTGATTCTCATTTGCCTCTCCCATCTCAAAGCAGAAATGCAAGTTGGCAGCCCCAGAAAAATGTTTTCCCGTCATGTGATATCGTGAGCCACACAACCTGTCAACCAATCAGTGTCTTGACCACTTGCTAGAGCCATGCCCGCAATTGTTCGTTTATATCACCAAAGCTGGATTTTCTGGAGATCTGGGCATCTAAAGCTTTTTAAGGTAAAAAATCCTGGCAGGGCGGTGTTTTCTTCCACAAAGGCAAATAGTGAATGGCCAAGTTCTAGTTGCCATTGTTACTGTCGATGGCTGATGTTGCAGAGTGTATAACATTGCCATTTGCTGAATTGTTGTTATGCTTGTTGATCCTGCTTGGAGAAAATGGTAATAAATGCGAGAGTTTTTTTTTTCGCTTTTTGCTTTGGTTTGGTTTGTGGGGTTTAACGTCTCAAAGCGACTCAGGCTATGAGAGACGCCGTAGTGGAGGATTCCGGAAATTTCAACCACCTGGGGTTCTTGAACGTGCACTGACATCGCACAGCACACGGGCGCCTTGCTTTTCGCCTCCATTGAAAAGCGGCCGCCGAGGCCGGAATTCGATCCCGCATCCTTGGGCACACTAGTCGAGCGCCGTAAACACTGCACCACCCCGACGGGGGCCGGCGGGGGCTTTTTTTTTTATTGCGAAAGAAATACTACTTTCACTTTCAAGCCTTTGCGGTGCGACGGCGGTGCACATGAAATGACCTTTCGCATGACCTCGTCACGCCTGAAAGCTGGGCGACCAACTCGCGCCGTCCGTGAGAGACGGCGGTGCGCATGAACAGCGGCCTAACTCCCGCTCTCTCCGCCAGGAGCGCTACAGGTGTTATGACGTCACGCCTCAAAGCTGGGCGACCAACTCGCGCCGTCCGTGAGAGACGGCGGTGCGCATGAACGGCGGCCTAACTCCCGCTCTCTCCGCCAGGAGTGCCACAGGCATTATGACGTCACGCCTCGAAGCTGGGCGACCAACTCGCGCCGTCCGTGATAGACGGCGGTGCGCATGAACGGCGGCCTAACTCCCGCTCTCTCCGCCAGAAGCGCCACAGGTGTTGTGACGTTATAAGCTGTATAAAGCGGCGACCGATTTGCGCCGTCCGTGAGAGACGGCGGTGCGCATGACTACGATTGCGCCTACTACTAAGAATGCTTTCGCAACCTACCGGGCTTAACCAAGCTAAGCCTCTGCCAATTTTTTTATTGGACGGATATTGGCTTTTGACTGCAGGCATGAAGAATGAAATAAGCGCGGTGATCTTGAAGCAAAAAATTGCGTAAATGATGTTTTCTGTTATTATTTCCATTTGGTGATGCCTGATGGAGTTTAAAATGACTTGGTATATTGTGCACGGGCAAGCTTAATGAAACCGAAGCAGCAGGAAAGATGCGACCAATACATCTAACATGCGACTGGCACTACGAAGCACGTCACTAGTAAAAACAAACCAAGTTGCAAGGAAAGTGATACGAGTATTAAAGGCGTCCTGCAACATAATTTGAGTGCATTGGTTTGGTTTTTTGTTACAATTATTCAGTTTTGGCGGCGTTATTGCCAGTCATAACGCGCATAATTCGGTATTTATTATTTTAATTTGCTCGAGAATCAAAATCATGGTACGGACGGTATCGGCACACAGTGGTAGTTCTTTGCAGCGGATATGACGTCAATATGCGCGTTTGACGATTGAATAAATAGCAAATGAACTGATAATTGTGTCCATTACAAAAAATTCTAATGTCGCATTGTATTTTGTATCAAGTCAATGATTCCAATATGTTTGCTTTACACAAGGGCACTGCAAAGTAAGTGACTCAAAAGCATCAATAGAGGCGCTGATTACTACTTTGCATCAAAGAGTTTCACTGCTTTCACGACGTATACACGTGGACAGCTACCTGTGGCTATGCGGCCGATGTTAGGCAGCCAATAATTCAATGATCTCGCCACTCCCTCCTCGCTATTGTAGGCTGCCTGCGGATAGCGAGAAAGGGGTGGTGTAGGAGTGGGCTCACGAGAAAAGCACAATAGTTGGGGGTGCACGGTGAGAAAGGAGCATCTCCTTCCACTGCCTGCTCCTGGCCTCTTTGTTCCTCATTGGTGCTATGGAAGAGATGTAGTCGACCTAAGCGAAAACGTACTATAGCGTCAGGGAAACCATGAGAAGATGTCTTCCGCAACGTTGCAGTGATGCGCTCATGTAGGCTATTTCAATTGGTCCCGCATCTGTCGTCATTGGGGGAGGGAAATCAGAAAGCAAAAGACCTGGAAAATGGAGTTGAGGGCAATATTTGGTTTGCTTATATTTTGAAAATTCATTCATTAATAACTCCAGTTCTAGTAAACCGATTCCTCTAAGTCTTTTGATACGGTATCTTCGTAACATAAATTACTTATCTAAAGCATAGCGTTGCAGGGCCCCTTTAAGGTAGGTAGTGCTAAGAAGGTACAAGTTAATTTAAGCTAATAAGTGAGAGCAGAAAACGAACTGGGGAGGCATAAAAAAGCTATGTATATTGACGTTTTATTCCCCCATTCAATGGTATTTCAGCAGTCAGAAATGTCATTTTGTGCGTTGTTTAAGTTTTCCCCTCTTAAAAGAAGGCAGGGTCATTAACAAACACGCTTGTATCGAGAAAGAAAAAACAAAAACTAGCGGGCAAAGTCATTAACACATACTTTAACCAAGAGGCACCCGAAACTAGAGACTCAAATAGATTTTATGAGTCGGCCTTAGTCGCAATTAGGAGCCGTCAGGGTCAGCGTGATAGCTAAAAAGGCAGTACACAGATGTTACTGCTTCAGACATCTTCCAAAGGTCAAGAAACTGCGCCTGTATAAGAAAAGTTCATGTGACGGCTGTGTTGCACAATAACAAAACAGAATTTGGTTAGAACATTTAAATGTGTGTAAATCAATTTTAATTGCCCTAAAAGTGGTGGCAAGAAAGTATGATCAAGCTCCACACACTAGTTAAGCATTGCGGCGTTCACGGTGGGATCTGAAGAAGTCGTAAGGTTCGTATATGATAGCCCGACTGAAGAAAAATGAGCTGAGAAGTACATTAGCTTCTTTTTCTGTGCGTCACACCTAGCATCATTGTATTAGAAGTATTCTTTCGCTCACGTTTATTCTACTCTGCTTGCCACTCACTTAAGCGCGGACAATGATGGTTGGAAGGAAGACCAAAACTACTAAAAACTTTTGAAAATTTACGTGGCTAGCGAAATCCCTTTTAAATTTCACTCGTGAATGAAATGGCGGATGTTTATCATTATAGAACCCGCTTATAACGAGCAAAAGCAACCTCCGCAGCGCTTGCGTTTTGCCCCAAGTGTTGTCACCAGGTGCCTAATCGACCAGTTCAAGAAAGAAAAAAAGAGGAAAAGATGGGCTTGACTCACATTTTGTGCAAGAAACGATGCCAGTTTAGTCAACTTAGGAATGCCAGATTTCATTGCATTTCAAAAGTAGTTCACCTAAAATTTGATGCAGTATCCCAAAAATATTGAAAAGCTGACTACGTAGTAAGTTCTTCAATAAATGCAGAGAGTGGTCTGTTGGATAAAGCGTAGTAATTGTGGTAGCCCAATCAATAGGTGTGGGTCTTCGGTGTCTTGTTGACTGTTAGATCGGGGTCGCAGCGTTGGGTGTTTGACACCCAATATTTCTGAACCAACACCTCAATTCGGTCCAGGGTATACAGTATAGCTCTGCAGCATTTTCTTCCGCTCCTCCGTGGAGACAGAAAAGCTGGCTTCGCTACTTGTTGCCCGCGAGACACTCTTGACTCAGCTGCGCCTAACAGTCCAGCTAGTCTAGGTGTGGGAGCAAGGTATCAGACCTTTGCTTCCACTGCTGGCGAAGTTGCTTTAGGCGGTACAAGCTATCTATGTAGTGTACACAGCTCCCTAGCTGCAGCTGTTGGTTTTGCACTCAAAACGAAGTGTCCGACCTCGTGAAGGTTTGTCGAGGTTGTGTCGCTCCCTGCATTATTAGATGATTCCCTGCAACTCCGGTGCTACGTTTTGTAGAATGAAGTTGCTCTGTCGATCCTTTGGAAGCATTTCATTTTCTGTTAGTCTGGCGGTTCCTTCCAAATTCTCTTCCATCCTCTGTTCGTACTCTGTGCGATATGGAGGCCACGTGATCCAACACTTAGGCGTCAGTGTCCCACATATTTCCAGACCTAATCCGGATACTCTCTCCTGGCTGGAGCGGCGGGAGCTGCTGTGCAGTGTGCAGATTTTACGTATGTTTTCAGGGTTTTGAGAACTGCTCTGAATTCGGGCAAATGTCTAGAAGTGGTGTTTTGCCGTTGCAACCCATGGGTATTCGGATAGTGAGATACCACCTTCCAACGGATGCGTACAGGTAGTTGAGGCCCAGCCAGAACTTCTATGATGGTCCTGCCTTCTTGAGCAGCCTCTTAATCATTTTCACGCCTTTTTCCTCGAGTACATTCGAATTCGGATAATGAGGACTGGAAACAATCTGTTCAGTCAAACATTACCGTAGCCTTCAAATCTCTTTGGCTGTGAACTGGAGATCTCCATCAGTGCAGAGCTCATTGGGAATGACCTAACGTGAAAATATCTGAGACAGTTTGTTTATGATGTCATTAATTGTTGGGCTATACAACTGCTCAGCCTCTGCACATTCAGAGAAGGCATAGTACATGTCTAGGTAATGCTTTCTAGCATGTTAACAAAAAATAGCACGCCCCCCTCCCCCTCCCCTCCCCCCTTCGGAATTAAGGCCGATCGTTGTAGCAGCAAAGGATGAGAAGGTTGTTTATATGCATGTATTTTGAAGGTGGGCGACGCCCGGCCATTTCATTTATGTCAGCTGCCATCCTGAGCCAGTACACACTCTGTTTCTGTCAACATCATTGAAGCATAGCCTAGAGACCGCCACTAGGTGCCATGCTACTGGAAAACTGATATACCCAGTACAAAGGCGGATGCGTCAGTAGACAGCTTAGCTTTTCAGGCAGGGATGAAAAAAAAGCAAGTAAAGGAGCTTGCGTAAGCATGTCTTTTAGATGGCGCCAGTCGATTTCGACAGCCCTTGTTCATTCGAAAATAGAATCATTGCGCAACAAACCACGAAGTGATTCTGTCTGACTTACTAAAATCAGCAAGTACTGGATGAAATAGTTGACTACATCCAGTAGCCTTTGATCTTCTTTTTTTCTTTGTAGCTGGTCTCTGGGAATGGGTTATGTACTCTGGAAGTTCTGGGTTTGGCTTGATGCCTTGCGCATTTATTCTGTCTCTAAGAAAGTCTATCTGTGTCAATCCCAAACTTACATTTGTCCCACTTCAGTGTGATGCCTGCCTTGCAGACCGTTTCCAAGGCTTTGTAAAGCATTTCCGGCTGCTCTCCTCTTGAGAAGCCCCGGTTTCTTAAGACGAACTGGCATTTATTGTACACGTGCCGGAAGTGCGTGAGCACGTTGTCAGACTTGCTGGCGTGAGCTGTACAATTTATCTCTCATCAATTCACGATACACACACCTGATAAGTACGAGTGCCTTTTCGCAGGTCAGGTCCGGTCCATCGGCATGCGATGCTCTTTTAGTCAACGGATTGGAATGGAGAAATTCCCGCTCATTACCTTTGTCTCACTAGTGGCCCTTATGCCAGGTAAGTTTTCGACAAAAGAAAATTGAGGAGAGAGCATCATACGCGAAAGCAATGCAGGTTGACATCAGCTAATGTGTTGCTTACATCCCCTCAACTGCAGAGGATGAATACATGCGAGGAAGAGAAAGAATAAAGAAAGCTACCGTCGTCAAGCATATCCGCAGAACTTGCTATTTCTTGTGAGGTCAATAACGCCAGCACAGTACAATAACTTTTATTATAACTATAGGGGAGGCTGATGACGGGCGCTAGGTAAAGAAGTAACTACAGATCCAGGCTCACACCACTGGTGCCCTCGTCTAGGGCCGGCGCACCGGTCCCAGGTTATCTTTTTCTTTATAATATGGAGTTACGGGCTGCTGACATAGCGTAAGGTGGGAAAATTTGATTCATGGTCATGATACCAAAGCAGTGTGACAAGACGAGTTCTTTTAAACTGGGTTCTTATTCTAACCGTTATTTAGGGCTGCTCTTGCGTGTCTATTTCCCAATTTGGCAGCAAAACAACCACTTCTTAACCAGCAATGGATCAGATCTGTAACGAGTGGTTAAATAAAAAAAGACGTGGATTGATGTCGCTTCAGGTATTTTTCATTTTAAGGAGTTTTCCTTATTGCGTCGCCATAGCATAGCCACGTGGTGGTGACAGCGCTGCATACGACAAAATGAAACAGAGGTGCAGCACTGAAATGAACTCTTTATTGGGCGCACTTGCGTCCTCAAGAAAGCTAAGGAACTCGGCGGCGGCGATGGCAGCAAAAGTGCTCGATGGTCCTCGAACTAAGAATTCCTGATGAGTGCGTGCGTGTGCGTGCGTATGTGTTTGCGTGTGTACGTGCTCTTCGCTCAATTGCTTCCTTCAGGCATTTCACTTCGGTACCCCCCTTCCTTCCGTGTTATATGCGGCGTTGCTAGTAGCAGAAGTTGTGTCAGCCAAGAGAAATAAGAGTGCTTTCTTGTGCCCCTCGTTTTGTGAGCTCGTGGTTTACAGACTTTTGCTATTTCGAACGGCGCTGCATGTAACTTTCGAGACAGAACACTGAATGAAGCGTAGTCTACAATCGTAATCACGCCTTTTTAACCCCCGTCCATAGCCCTTGGATGCCAGCGGAGGGACTACGGCAAGGGCAGCGTCGTATGCGTCTGTGACAGGAAATACTGCGACTTTATTGGCAACATCGGACCGCTGCGCAGTGGAGAAGCCCTTGTATTCGAGAGCAGCAAGGACGGACTTCGATTCCAAAGGTCTAACATACCGGTCAGCCAAACATCTGGTCAGTTCTGCTGTTTTTATGGTTCAGCCGTATTGTGCATCTGATGCCGTTCAAACGCGCTTCATCAAGCACGCATCACTCGACAAATGATTTGTTTATCACAAGGGCTGCTGCAGGATCAAATGTAAAGAAAAATTTAATAGTGAAATTCGACGTAGTATAGATCTCAGCTGCCACAGAGAAAAAAAGAATTCATAACTCAACGGAAAGAACCCAAATGGCACAGAGTCCAGATGAGGCTAACAAATTGAATATATCGAAATTTAACTCTAACGTAACAAGAGCTCTAATTTGCGAGCCTGCAGTGAATACTGCGTTCGTGTGGCTTTTTATTTCAGCCCTACTTTTGAGAGTGGGGCCGGCGGGCAGCATTGCTACCAGCGACGGTGATGGCATTTACAAAGTGTCCGCTTTCCCCCCAAAATATTCAATTCATTCATTTTCAAAGCATAGAAACGCTGATATATAACAGCACCGTCGATATTCTGAACTCAAGCCAACAAGAATATCCCCACAGTTGATTGTTTTGTCGTTCGAAGACTCTAGTGAGCATAATCGAACACCTAAGCTCCCAAGCGAATTCGGTAAATGAATTCTTTCATTAGTCTCAATTCCAGTAATAGGTGCGAGGTGCGCAGCGAAGAATGCTCATATTCGTCCTAGCTTATGGGAAGAACGATTAGCCGTATTGACGGAGAGCACTGAATCCCCCCTCAGCACTGCGGCGTTGCGGTCAATGTTTTTAATATTATTCTGTACTAAATGAAACAACCCTTTTTAGGTGCCCACTAACCTTGGCTTTTCACCAGATTCACACGCAGTTTTTGTAGTATTTGAGCCAATTTTTACTCTGCTGAGCAGCATTGCAGCCGCTAAAATAAGAGCCAGGAATCGAAAGCAATAGACTGCCGAAGAAAAAAAATTTTCTCAGAATGCCCTCTGGCTAGCTTCTCGAAGTTATGAAGACTATTGAAGTGCAGAATAAATAAGAGGTGCGCGCTCTCCTTGGTAGTAATCTTGTCACCCAGCAAAATAACCATAACCAAGCCGAGGCAGGAAGTCCTGAAGCGTGGATATCCTAATGAACACAGTAGATTAGGGTCTGAGATTGTACCTAGCAGCGGTTTTACAACTTTTTTCAAGTTGTTTAGACAAATTTCTTCAGCTCATCCAACGAAACACCAGCTATACGACTTCAATTCACATCTGCCACTTTCAGAAGTCAGATGAATTGGAAGCATTCTGAACGGACGTGAAGTTTCGTAGTGCAACACGAATGCAGCCTGTCCAATCTTTAGTCGGAGCTCGTAACTAGCGCCGTACACGGTCAGTGCTGTCGCCCTTACTCAGGTGTTCCGTGAAGTACATACGTGCGATAAGTACTAACAAGTACGAAGTACCAATGCTCAAAGCGCGTTTTCGACGTTGATTGATGCCAACGGACGCAAGCATGATAATACAGATGAGCATGGCCAACAACGGAATGGCGAAACAAGGCTGGCAGACGAAGTGGGAGAGAAGGTGCAGACACATACGGTCTTCCTTCCCGTGCTGTCTGTTAGGGCTATTTCGTTGTTGCGTTCAACATAAACCAACCAGCACGACTGAGCGCTTTTTGTTTTTGTGGGCAGCCAGCCTACCACTACAACCAAATGAGCGTAGCGCGTGTAACAATGAGATAAAAAAAGAGAGCTATTGGCTTCTATCACCGCCCTTTGTAATCTTTAATTATTACTTTAGGCTACAAGCATCGTTTTAAGGACTGCAGGAACTAGCTGAAAAATACCTTCGTTCTTTAAGAAGAAATAAGCGTTCCAAACATTCGCAGTTTATTTCTAAGAAATAATCATCGGCGGATAGCCCATGGCACATTTATAAGCAAATGTCGCGCTTGAGTCGATCCACGAAAGAAAATAACACAGCAAGTCTAAATACCTCTTTACCTGGAAAATCCGACCGCAATTTAACCTTAAAAAAAAAAAATAATAAGAACGGCAAACAAACATTTCCCAATCTATCATTTCGGCGAGTGCCATGAGAATGTGGCGTTGTTAAGATAACAGAGGTTAAATAGATCTGTTAATTTGCTATCGGTAAGAAAGCGATGTCTGCTAGAACATTAATGACACAAAATAGACAGTAGCGGACATCTTATAAAGACCATACTGTGAGCGCTGCTATCGTTCGCTGGCATCACACGCCTGAGAATGAATTTGCAGGTGAGAATTCAATGACGAAGTCGCTTTTCAACAACGCTGGAATGCTCAGCGCATCAGTGCAGTGAGTCTTATGCACGTCAGTTAAGGTATCTCAAATTGTTATATATAATCCACATTTATCCGCTAAAGCACAAGTTATATACCTGCTACACATTTAAAAGGTGTAACTGCAGTCAAGTGAACAATCGTGTGTTGGCAATTTATTTGCTCTCTTCTTTATTATTATTATTATTATTATTTTTTTACCGTTCAGGGAGCTATGCTTGACAATTGCGCTTGGCTCGAGCACTGAGAATTCAAGACATAATGTGCACTCCAATAGGGCACGAATGCGCTGTCAAGAAAGTGTATATAAAACATTTCTACTATCGTAAATCGCATTCTAATTGCTATTTCTCTTTACACAGGTTCCAGCCAAGGAGACACCCACGTGCTCCTTCTCAACGCTTCGAAAACATACCAAACTTTTTTCGGTATCGGTGGTGCGTTTACCGACGCGGTGGGGCTCAATCTGCGCTCTCTTCCGATCGGAATGCAAGATGATATCCTCAAGTCTTATTATTCAACACAAGGTAATGTGAAATCTGCCGAATGGCCAGCAATATTGTTCTTGCGATATATTACGGTGCGCACTTCGGCTAAGAGTTAATAGCCGTGGGTTTTACTTACACACCTGGCATACTTCTTGCTAAACAAGAAGTCGTTCCTCTCAGTTCTCTAAACAGCGATAATTATGCAGCCAGTGTGAGAAAATGCATTAAAATAATTAATGGGCGGATGAAAAGCAATATGCCACTCACTGAACAGAACCATTGTGTGGCGTCTTTTACATACGAAATATGATGCCTCGGAATATAATTTATGTTCCCTATAATTTTCGCCGTAAAAATGGGCTTTTTTCCGTATTGGGTGGCCAGAATGTATTTCCTACCAACAGTGTTTGCAAACAGTACCTTTAAAAGCAGTGAAAAAAAAAAAAAAAAAGAGATTGTTCTGCTTCTTCGCGGCTGTTTAAGGTCATTCGTGACTACGGCCACGGACTACGCGACGGACCGAAACCTGGCGTAGTATTGCTTTAGCAATAAAAATGATCAGTGTGCGTTCGCCTCCGAGGGAGAGTGCCATATATGTTTATTTTTTTTTTTTCATTTAACGATAGGTATCGAATACGCAATTGGGAGGATTCCGATAGCGAGCTGCGACTTCTCGGAGCGCAAGTACACTTACGACGACTATCCAGGAGACTTCGAACTTTCCAAATTTGCACTCGCGCAGGAGGACATAAAGCTCAAGGTAATCCAAACATGACTGCTAAACGTACACAATTTCACTAGGTCAAAAAGACTGACAAACCACTTTGCCAATGGAATTAGATTTACCCTGAGGTCAGGGCCCATATTGCTGGCCGTGTTTCTTTGGAATCGCGATGCCGGTTGCGAGAATCATTCTGCGCGAGAGCGTACCTAATTATCATAAAAATGGATGAGGGAACGGCTGTACATATCGCTAATATACTCTTGAAGTTGTAGTAAAATGAAGTTATGCAACGTATTTGCCAGGAGCATTGACAGGAACGTTCATTTGCTCCACCCATACATCTGCTGAAGCGTGGTGGCGAGTACCCCAGGCTGCTTTCTATTTTTTGCTGCCATCGTATCAATCCATGATTATGAAAAATTGCGGTTTTGTTTGTTCTGTTTGTGTATGCCACTGGAAGGTTTTATCTTGTATGCTACGATTGTGTAATAATTGGTCGATGCAGTTACTTTTTTAAATGAGAAAAACGGGAATAAGTAACACACGGACACAGGCCAATGAAGAAACTATCCGATTGAGATAGCTTATCGTAATAACGCCCTCAGTATCCAACCCGATTTTTTTCGTGGTGAACTAAACGCAATCAGGCGCATCTTTGTTAAATAATCCTTTTGGCCGATAATGCTTGCTGCCCGCACTTGTTATCCGCTAGACGCAGTCGACGTAGAATAAAACAGTGCGAGTACAACCAGCTTGGTTGTTTGAATTATTTTTTTTTTCTGTAATAGCCATTCTCTTAGCGAGATGATAGGCCGTAATCCGACATAAACTTCTTGGTGTAGAGAACAAAAGTCAGGACTTGATCCACGGATGTTACGCAGATTCCGTACATCAAGAGGGCCATGTCGCTGTCGAGAAAGCCAATCTGGTTCTTTGGAAGTGCGTGGAGCAGCCCTGCGTGGATGAAAACGAGCAACAAGCTGGAAGGAGAAGGGGTTCTCAAAGGCAAGCCGGGTGGCCGTTACTACAAGACGTGGGCGAAGTACTACGTAAGGTACAGTGAACTGATATCTGCCAGCGAGCCTTCCTCATAACTGTGCTACTGGCATTCGCGCTCGTCGTCCGGATGTCGGTTCTACACATGTGCGAGAAACTACATCAATAGTGGTGCATATTAACAGATTCAAAACTGTAGCTGCAAACTTTGGGAAGTTTTCTCATTTGCCCCATCTACAAGTCTCTGGAACTAGAAATCACTAAGCGTCTTTCACTTGCTCATGGCCTGGGTCACAGGTTAACGTTTCAGTTGGTCCTTGGACACTGTAAGCTCGATAGAAATGAGAAGGTTGATACTGAAGCAAAGAACGTCCTCAACAATGGTCTTCGAATAGTGTTGACTTTCCCTAAACCGGACACCTCTTTTGAAATGTACGAGAATTGCGACGGAAACACACTGGGCCTAACCAGACGCTC
>NC_139345.1:72523390-72550890 GCF_055883805.1 Amblyomma maculatum
ACCGCGTCGTAAAGGCAGGGAGGAAGGCGGAACACCCTGGAAATGCTGACGGTCGGATAACACCGGCAAGAATATGTATTACTTTATGTTGACTAATAAAGGTAGCACGTCTTTCCAGGCACTGCAGTACCCATACTATTTGGTTTGATTTGGTTTACGAGGATTAAGATTCAAAGCAACTCAGGATATGAGAGACGCCGTAGTGGAGGGCTCCGGAAATTTCGACCACCTGGGGTTCTTTAACGTGCACTGACATCGTACAGCAAACAAACGCCTTACTTTTCGCCTCCATCGAAAAGCGGTCGCCATGGTTGGGATTCGATTCCCGCATCCTTGGGTACAGCAGTCGAGCGCCCTAACCAGTGCACCGTCATGGAGAGCCGTATATATATTATTTGTCATTACATTACTTATCATTACAGAAATATTACAGCTTCTAGAGATATTTTTTGTGGCATAGATTATGCAAATGAAGGTTATGCTTGTGCACATACTTCTGATGGAAGCACGGCGAAAAATAAATTAAGATTGCGAACGTGTTTGCACCCCCTTAACAGGGTTGCGTCGACGGCCAGGCGGCTTTGCTGGGACCGGGGTCATCTAAATCGAAGTTCTCGAAACCTGTAACTGCTAGAGCTTCTCGACTCTTGTTTAAAGCGCATAACACGTAAGGGTTTCACAGTGGTTGTGGACCAAGCGTTAAAACAAAACGTGTCATGTAAAGCGCGCGCCGTGTAACCCACTACGTTGCACCAAATATTCCAAACAAGGGCCGTAATGAAGAGTATAAAGAGGTTTCACTGTGCGCAAACACATGCACATTTTATTCCATCCTGTATAAAATCTTACAAAATGACCTTACATCATATTTAACGCGATAGTGCTAACGTTTTTGCCATTTAGAAACCCGTATGTTAATAATTACGAGAGATGCGCTAAAGCGGGCTGTGCACATCAATTTTACAGAAGGGCACATTATGTAGTACGTGATAGAGCTTGACGGTTAGGTTATTAATTAAAATATTAAATCAGATTCTTTAGATTTGTTTTCAAATGGCCGTATTATTATACTGAATTGTAGGCTGTAAAGAAGAAAGGCAAGCTCAGCTTTTAAGTTTTCTGAATCGGCAGTGCTGTTAAAAATATAAACATAAAAAATGAGCGTATTAAAGCTAGTTCACTTGGCTTTTTCATATCGCATAATTTTATAATGTCGTCGTTGCACGTGGTGATGCCGCCTAAACGATTTTAACATCTTCCACATCATTTGACCCATAAATGGTACCAATATCTGACGCATAAGAAATGCGATAGATGCCATTTTCTGAATTTGAGATGCCGGAAAGGCAACACAAAGTGCTTTCAACTACGTAATTTTGATCTTTGATGGTTTAATCCGAATCGACGATTAAGAAAAGTTTTAATTGGGCTCGCTTTGGTGTTGGCGACCTTCGTTTTCTCAGTGTAGTACAGCCCTTTATAACCAAAAATAGAAAGTTGATTAGTCACTACGGTTAATAATGGTGGAATAATCATGCTCTTCACATACACGATGCTCGCCTTGCTCCTAAATATTCCTGTACAAACCTCACCTGTTTCAGAAGCAAGTTCGCAAATGGTTAAAAAAAGTACCATCCTTATTTTCACGTTCCTGCCGCAGTCACGTCCCTTTTTTTGTGTGTGCGCAGTATACGTTGAAGATATGTCTGACCGACTCGCCTAACAATGCACTCTTCTAAACAAAATTTTGCCATGTATGCAACCTTCTGCCCGAGTTTTTCGTTCAAAGAGGCCGAAACTACGAGAACATCTCGCATCGTTACCTTTTCACATTCTCCAGGTGCTAAGGGACCGTAGAGCATCCAAGTACGTCCACGGCATCGCCATTCACTGGTATACGAACGCCTTCATCTCCCCGCGCGTCCTGGACCGAGTGCATGATAGGCACCCTGACAAGTTCATCCTCAGCACCGAAGCCTGCAATGGCGTGTCGATAACGCCCTGGAACCGCGTCGAGTTGGGAAGCTG
The DNA here is from genome assembly GCF_055883805.1 of Amblyomma maculatum. Taxonomy (NCBI): domain Eukaryota; kingdom Metazoa; phylum Arthropoda; class Arachnida; order Ixodida; family Ixodidae; genus Amblyomma; species Amblyomma maculatum. The sequence continues at coordinate 72,525,419 of NC_139345.1, forward strand.
GGAACGAGCTGAGAAGTACGCCACCGACATAATTCAGGTGAGACGGTGGTGATCGATATACAATCCTTAACGCTGCCTGTTCTTGAATAACCGGCGAGAGTTTTTCCATATAGAATCTGTTTTGCATGAAGATGTTTTTCTTTTTTCTCGGCTCTGTCAGAGGTAATTTGCGTTAGATCGAATCTGAACTTTATAAGCCCAATGTGTGGTTCCTCATATGAAAATTTGTGCTTTAGTTTGCTGAGCAAGTGACAATATTCTGTACATTTTCCAAGGGTTTCCCCACACGTGGGCATCCTGGAAAACGAGGTTGCTAACAGTCTCACTCACGAAGCACTGTCTGCTGAACCATGAAAGAAGGCCCCTAAGAATTTCAAGGAATTCCTAAAAGAGGCTGTCATTAACCGTTTTCCTTCTCTGTGGTGTTCTTTCAACCAACGCTGCATGACCGAGGTACCTGAAGATGCCTAAAGTTACTCTACTGCACCGCATTCGCAAGGGTTTTGCTCGAATTGTTACAGAAATGGTTACAGAAATCTGGTAAGATCATAAAACGATGCCACAAAGGCGTCTTAAATTATTATTTATTGCGGTGCTGCAATGAAACAACGCACAGCGGAATTAAGGCAGATGTAATTCTGCTACTGCCAACTACCACATCTTCCTTAGATATATGTTGAAAGACCCAATTCACCTAAACCGTGCCCCAGCAGACACTAAGCAGGAGGTGGTTTGTTAATTAGTTTTTGCTCAACTCATGAAAATTTGTGGAGTGCACATAATAAAGTGTACGGATCCCATTAGCTCCTTACGCTTCAGCGTTTAGTGCCGTTATTCAGTCATTTGCGACCCCAAATGACGGTTTCACAGAAATGTCAATTATTTCCTTTCACATCTACTAGATGTCTTTTGAGCTGAAATTTTTTAGTATTTTGCCGTCCCTGTTTCGCTTAGTACTTTGTTATGTTATAAAATTCAAGTCCTTTCAGTATTCTGTTCCGCGAGCTATTGGCCTCCGGTATATTTCTCTTCCCCAACTGATATATAGGATGTCAACCATTGGGCTAGTGGTTGGACGGATTGGAACCTCGCCCTGAACACACAAGGTGGCCCCAATTGGGCCAAAAACTTTGTCGACTCACCCATCATTGTGAATGCTACTGCTAAGGAGTTCTACAAGCAGCCAATGTACTACGCCTTGGGTCATTTCAGGTACGTCCGTATAGTACGTTTCCAGGAAGCTCAAAATTTAGAGTTCTGTGCTTCTGCTCTCTTCGGTCAGTTAGGCGCTGTTCTTTTTCCTTTTATTTTTCGAATCTTCATAACCTATTCATGACTGTGATTTACATTTCTTTTGCGCCGCAGCAAGTTCATTCCTAGAGGAAGTGTCAGAATCTACTCTCGTTTGAAGAATGGCCATTCTAGACACTCGCGCGTGAAAAAACTGGAGTATACAGCCTTTAGGACTCCCGACTTGGCAGTAGTCGTCATCGTTCTCAACAAGTAAGTATAGTAGAGCCGCTAAAACGCAAGTTCGTCTTAAAGTGGCTTGTCGCCAGCATCATCAGATTCGCATATCATGAGTCAAGAGCAATTTTATGAGATTCGAGAAGCCTTTGAACTATGACTTCTCTTTTCATGAGACGCTGCTTCAATTTACATTTTAACGTCTATCCAGTAGCACAAGGTTGCGTGCCCTTATGGGCCCGACCTGAGCAGTATGGGCTGGTGACTGCTCGCATCAAACCTATTTCGCTTCCTCTCGAGGGACAGGGTGGACACACAACACGGTTCGGCTGCCCATCATGACTAAATGGATTTCTTGTAGGCTGTCCACGACCTTGTTTACAATTATTTAGAGATTTACAGTTTAGTTCGCTATAACTCATATTACTCTTAAGTGAGGAACTACTTCTACATTTCAGTCCGGCATAGCAAGAGTTGTCGTCAGCAATAAAAAATTACCGTACATAATAACTGAACATCATTAATTAAACATCTTTCAGGTCGAACAACGAACATAGACTGATGCTCAAGGATTTATCAGGATTCGGAAGTGTTCGGAAAGTCATCAAGAAACGGTCCATAACTACCTTTATTTGGCGACTACGTCGGCCGGGTTCACATTAAAGGGTTAAATGTTTTTTTTTTTTTTTCAACGTTGTCTTCCTTCTATTTTTCTAACACTGAAATTGCATATCTTTATCGCGTGTTTTACGCCCTTCCTGTAATCTGGGCATCGACTACTGGTGGCCTCTACTGGCCAGTACCTGCAAGCAGTCTAGCACTTTAAGAATTAAAAGAGCGCTGAAAATGTATCCATCAAACGTAAGAAAACATTTGGCAGAACGCTTAACACTGCAACTTATGAGAAGGTGAAAGCATTACGTTACATTCTAGGAGGCTGAGGCATGTTATGTTGCACAATGATTATGGTTAAATGTGATCATGCGAGTCATGATTAGAGTAATGTTTGTGCGAAGTGTAAACCTGACATTACGTTACATCGTAAAGTGCTGAGTCATGCAGCGGCCAACCAATCAATTCCCGGCCATGTCATCTGCCAACTTTGTAACCTGCTAGAAATATGCACGAGAGAAAGGCTGTGTGCTGGCAAAGTTGGCAGGAGCGACGTCGACACAAAGGCTACATGTGAGAAGACAGAGGATTAGGCTACGTAGTAAAGTGCTGACTCGAGCTACGTTGCATAATGACTGTTGGTCACGAACGCGACTGTAAGCCATGACAAGCGTAAGGTTTGTAAAAACTATAGACCTGACTTTGGTAAGTGCTGAATCATGAAACGGCTGACCAATCAGTACCGTAAAAACATACCTGCATGACCTCAGAGTAACATCTCTGACTCGGGATTCGAGGGTCCCGGTGGGTCTGATTCTCATTTCAATTCAATTCAATTCAATTCAATTTTATTATATCCGTTCAGTACATTCCAGCTTATACATACAGAAGGAGGTACCAGAGTCAGTGACTGTATCGGCACCTCCGATAAATGACAAATAAAGATTAATATACAAGACAGCAATAATTCACAGTAACATAAATTGAACGTAGACAATAAATAAGTTCATAATAGAAATAACATTATTTTGCAACAAAAAAGAAACTGAGCAAGCAAGTTAAAAACCAAATCAAACAGTAATAAAATATGTGCATAAAAAGGCATGACAGTACAGACTTTGAACATGTTAAACCACATAAAAATACATACCACGTAAAGCTGATAACATAGTCATTATTCAATATTAGATTTCTGTTGTTAAAAAGAACCGTTTAACTTCCGATGTAAATATGTGTTTGTTAAGGGGTTTGACGATGGATGGTAACGCGTTCCAGACAAAAGGACTAGGACAAGAATTGAACACGCTTGTGGTTTTCACTTCTTGTCCTTGTCTTTTTGTGCGCAGTACCCCCCTTTTTTATCATGATTGACCGACTCGCCCAACAACGCTCTCTTAAATTGTGAAAGGTGGCTGTTGGTACGTGGTTTAATGATGACACTGTATGGGACTTGGGATTTCATTCGTAATGAGGATTCTAATGCGTCCGCTTTAGATTAATTTATTTAAATGTGGCAGCTGGCCACAATCTCCTCCGCCGAAAAGAAGGCCTGTTTTATGGAGTAGTTGGGAGGCAATAGGCTACCACGATGCCTGCAAAGCACGTCATCGACCAAACACCACCTGCCAGATGCATGTTCACAGTTTTTTCGCGGCATAGACGCGGACGCATCCGTATGGTGGAAGCCGCTGCAATGTGTTCTAATGTGAGATACAGCCTTAAACACGATGATACTGACAGATATTATGTAACCTGCCCTTCTCCTGAAAACATTCGCCTTAGCATATATAGACTTGCAAATATCTAAAGTGGCTGCGGTTTATATATCTCGGATAAGCGGTTAGGCAAGTGAAAACTTTTTATGCTTTGTAAGTTATGTTGCTAACCCAGGGCAGACCCATATTGGTAACCTAGTTTACAGAACGGAAGCTCGATTTAGCATGGTCAGAAACGGTTTGCTATTTTTTAACTCCTCCACGACTGTCTGCGAACGTCAGGGAAACGCAGTCGAAGCACTGGTCCCACTGTGCGACTCCTCAATTGCTGTCTACGAGTCTGAAGGACATCAGAGCTGGGTCTAGACGATCCGAAGCTGTCGAGGGCATATTGAAGCGGAACGTCCCAGGAGGCGAACCACATGGGCGACGGGGGCGATGGAAGGAAAAAGGTAAGCAGGGGCTGAAAGCTGTGTGACATTGTGTCAGACAATACTGTATATTTGTGGAGCTATGTACCAGTATCAATAAAGTTTGCCAGGTGTCTGAAGAATAAAAAGCAGCAGATGTGCAAACTACAAGAAGCGTGGCGCAGGCTCTTCGCGCCACACTTGTGGTCAAGTTCCCGGTGCCAATGACCTTGGCGCGACGAGGCCAGTGAAGCTGTCAGCTTAAAACGGTCTCCGTATTTTGCACTCAGCTGAAAGACCAGGACGAGCAAGTGGAAGAAAAAATATTACAGACCAGTACCGTGACTGGCCCACGAATACATAATCAGCCAATGCAGCTTGGATGCTCACTTTTTTTTTTTTGTAGCTGGCATCTCCGCCAGAGAAGAGGCAGGGAGCTAGTCGAGCCGCTGTCTCTTGTCCGGAGTGGTCCCCGCTTTCTTCTCAATGACAGCCCATTCCTGGCGTCATCATACAGGCCGTACGACACAGGGAGGCGGAATTTGCGCCAAGGACCTATGTTCGTGGTAACCTCGAGGCACAATAATGGGAGTTTCGAAAAGTTATGTGGAAATTATCAGCTCATTTCCTAGGATTTGAACACGGAATGCACGCTCAGTAGCATTTGACTTACTCAGTGCGCGTATTTCACAATAATATTTAAGCTCCATTTTAAGAACAGTTCATCTGCGATTACGATGTTTAAATATAGTTCTTGGCCGGAATTACAGTGCATACACACCAGAATCATAGCGAAACAAAATGCACCAAGACCTCAAATTGCGACAGAGCGTCATTGGCCCTCTTTTTATTTTACGTTAGCTGTTTTTGTCGTGCCAAGCGGCCAGCTATATCAACTCATCACTGGGCGCCAGTACTGAGCAGCTGTGTCTCCAAGGTACGGATAACCAGCTCATTGGTGTCGCACTGAGAAATAAAACAATGCTGCTTGGTATTGGCCTTTAAAAGCAAGAAAGCAAACACAGGAACCATCTCAAGAACCTCTGTATGCGGGTTGTATTAAGGTCATCATGTTACTATTAATTAGAACTGTAACTGTCTTCCCTTTAATCTTGTTGAGGCATAAAGCTATGTGCATAAAGGTTGCAGGAGTAATGTACTCTAAAACGAACATCACAACGATGACTGTTTCGATATCTGGATTTTTATGTCTCAGTGTTAGGTTACGAACCTATAGACCGCTTCACAACCCTGAGAGAAACCGGTTTCACTGGACTGAGAAGCAGGCTTGGGGGGAGAATCTGCAGGTTTTTCAGTCTATAGTCTCCAATATGGCAGTGCCCTTTGAACAATTTTTTAAAGGTCTATATGGCGGGCTATTACGTTAATTCGGATGCATCTGCCGTGCATTACATGAAATTTCATTTTCGCGACTTTGTAAGTAGGAACGACCTCCCGTTTACGGCAACCTATAGACCGCTTGCAGCTGTCCTTTATAAAGAGCGATATAGTAGTAGAGTGTAGGACAGATGAAGAGGAAGGTAGAAAGCTCACAGGACACAAAAGATCTGATTATGAAATGCCAGAGCATGAAAGCCGCATAGTATAGCTGATATTTTGGTATAGCCTACAAAGATTATCAAAATTAATTAGCCTTAGTCAAAATCTCAGTTTAGAAGAAACATATGTAAACTATACTAGCTGCACAGCCATCATATAACCTTTCAGAGAGAGAGGATAATAAATCCAAGTCAAGAATAGTGTCAGACTAAGGGGGACACGATTCCTTTGGAGCTATACACTCGGTAGCGTCTTAACAGCGATATGTAAGAATATGTATATGCTGAAGGTTATAGGAGACTGCTTTAGCAATATGAGGTCGACAGATAATATTGTCTTGCTTAGTAATGCAGGAGCTGAACTGCAAAGAGCGATCGATGACGTAGACGACCAAAGCAGATGACGGATTTAAATATTAGCGCGCAGAAAACTAAAGCACTGTTGAACAGGCTCGGAAGTTTATGAGTACTTTATGATAAACTCCCCCAACCTTACCTACTACTACTTAACAACTACTAAAGTACTACTAAAAAATATGATAAACAGTCAAGTTTTGGAAGTTAAATGAATCCATGATTTTTGCCGAGAGTGGCATGGTGAGTGAGTAACTCAAAAAAAAAATTATGTATAAGACACTCTCAGATTCTGAATGGCAGTGTGTCCGAATCGTGAGGAAAGGTATATAACAGCTTATCTTAACTGTACTCACCCGTGAGACAGAAACGCGGAGGCTAACGAAAAGGGTTGCACTTAAATTGAGATCATATCAGCACGCTGTGGACAGAAGAATGAAAAGCGTGGAGGTAAGAAAGAAGAAGAAAATAGAACGGGTTAGGGAGCTAACGGTAGTTAATGACATCTGAGCTGAAATCAAAAAGAAGAAATGGGCATGAACAGGAGGGGATTCGTACGCTGCTATCATCATCCTCCTTTTTTTCTTCAATTGCCAAGTGGAAGGAACATGTTCTCACCGAAAGCTATAAGATAGATCACATTATAAGGCAAATAGGAAATGACTAAAAATCCTGAATCTTTAGATGCAAATACTGCCGGATATGTTATCACCTAGTCGATGACAAAGTTGCTATCCGTAGTGACTTGGAGGTCACTACGCCTTGATTAATTTTTTCATGTGGGTATGTGCCATGTTTCAAGGGGCCAACAAAAGGAATAAAACAACAGCGGGCTCCAAGCAGCAGTTTGTCGAGTTCCACCCGGTACAGCAGTTATTTATAGAACCTGATTTTTTTGTTGGGCGACTAGGAGGAAGCGGTGGGAGCCACAGCTTCTAGTTTACGAGTCAAGTGTTCAGGGTCGACATGCTGTGCTGGAAATGGCAGATCTTCGCGCGATGAGCAGGAAGCGTCTTTAGATGCTGATGGGAAGGGTGTCCAGTTCACCACTGCTTTAAATGCTCGAAGCATCGACACACCTTCAGAACAGAATCATAGAGCATTCCTTTCGAAGAAAAAGTTTCACACTATAACAAACAACACCTTTAATTTGTGACAAAACATCGCGTAACAACAAGACAAGACAAAAGCGCAGCGCTTGTGTCTTGTCCCGTTGTTACACGCTGTTTCGTACAAATGAATAACGAACTTGCCCAAGCTGCTGTCCTAACATGTTTCAGTATGTGCCCAAGCTTATCTTCAACCGAAAGGCCCTTACAAAGTTTCCTACACAGTGCAAATACTTCCTAAATAAATGAAACGTATGATTTTGCAAACGCATGCACGCCAGCCACCAATGGCGAGACGACGTCTGTAGGCCTTTTGAACAAGTCTTGACGCTTTTGCTCGTACATGCGACAAGGTAAGAGCATCTTTGTTGTTTTTAGAACCCAACAAGCGGTGTTCTGGCAAGGGGTAAAATCACTTTGGCAAGAGAGCGTTGCATCCCACTTGCCACGCTTGCTGAAAGCTATAGAACTAGACCTCGATATCCAAATCATCTGTATTGTAGAACGTGCTCGGGTCGGGAAGGTGTCTTCTGGTCGCGCTGTTCTGCTCGGCCCCTTCATCGAGAGGTGCTACACAGAGGTCTCGACAGAGGAATGTGCTATGCTGTCGGTTGACAACTCTTGCCATCTTCGATGAGCTGTCGCAAACTGCGGTGCTCTCCCTGTATGAACCTTCGGCTGGATGTTCGAGAAGAAAATGGCAATAAATGACTATATATGATACAAATCTCGTATTCCGAAGAAAATGCCCGCATTTTTTATATTATCAAGGATCTTCGTCTGAGATAAGTTATTATATGCGTTCTTCCTGTCTGCCGCCATCACTCAACGTTAAAGACACCTACGAGGAGAAGCAAGTGCGACCTATTGAACTATGTATACAGTTCTTGTACTTAGGTTTAACCACGGAGCCCAATGTATTGTGGATGCCATTGTTGCCCTTTTTGCTGCCACCATGTCAAGAGCATGGCAGTCATATTATGATAAATTCTACAATTGCTCTTTTCATATGATGTGTCTTAGTAGGCGCGATTGTCGTTTGGAAGCTCTACTGCTTCTAAGCATATTGCCAGCTTCTATTTATTGCTCATGTTCGATGCATATCAGTGGTAGGAGCAATCGAGAGATAGAATCAGAAGTCATGGCAAGTGCAGCCATGACTACCGGCATCGCCCATATGAGTTTATTTACAGCGAGAGTATTAAAGGTGCCGTTCTCCAGAGAGTTTGGCCGCGGTATTGTCGGCGTAATTTTAATGAGCACAAAATGATGGCGTGCCTTTTGCAAGCGGTAAATGGCAGTTGATGTGGCCCGGCACTGATCAGTCGTCGAGTTATATGATGTCTCGAGGCAACTAACATGACCGAGTTGGTATCAGCTTCCAACTCGGGAAGCTCCTGTGAAATTGGGGCCCAATCCTTCAGGACTCTTGAATCCAGAGTTAGACTTGCTACCCTCAGATATATAGGCAGGTTCGTACGCCTTAAGGCAAGGCTTCATATCTATATAGGGTGGCCCTTCCGATACGTTGGTAGCTTACGACTGTATGGTAAAGATTATATGTGAGATAAAAGTTTTAAGAATAATTGAATTAGTGATTATGCGAATGGCATGCATACTGCATGCGCATCGCCCCCTTAAAGACGCTTAAGTGCGGCACCAATCGTTTACTGAATTTCCTGGATAGTAGGCGAATCTGTCCCATAGGGCGCCGCACCTAACTTAAAAGGCAGATGGTTGAGGTGGGCGGGATATAGCCCGCATTGGGTTTATCATGTTAGGAGGTTGTTGAGCCGTTGACGTTTGGACTATAAGCGACTGCTTTCGGTCTGTTGGAGTTTAACCCCCCCCCCCCCCCCCCCCCCCCCGTATTACTCATTTACTACGTTTAAAAGGGCGTCAACAGCTGGTTCAAGTCTCTATGGGCATAACTGAAACGTCGTGACTTCCAGGTTATTTTCTTTCGCTCACTTTCGCTCATGTGGCAACTGGAGAGCGTGCCTGCTCTTTTTCTGCAGTAGAGTTCAGAAAAAGAAAACGACTCCTACCTCAAGTTCAAACTCTTTCGATGTGAGCTATAGGGGTCGGGCTAGACACACACCTTTAGAATGATATTTGATCTGCGGCCGCTCCTCCGTACCTTCCTTTTAAAATCCCTTGTAAAGCCCTGTATTTTCGTTCTGTGCCCAGGTTACTGCCCCAGGCAGTCGACATCTTATTACTCACTGCTTTTCTTGACAGGCGCTTCTTTTGCCTTCTTATCTTTCTTTTATTGCAAAAGCAATACTGCGACAGGCCTAACCGCTCGTCGCTGTGTGCCATGCTTGTGTCCGTGGTCCTCGAGCCGGCGCTGCGCCTAACAGAAGAAGAAGAACGCTCGGTCTCCCGCAGCTAATGCTTTCGCTAAATATTCAGTTCAGCAGCGTTGAATCCTTCTAATCTTTTTCAACGTGTCTCTATCTGCAGAAGAGAGAATTTGGGAGTTGTGTCGTGTGAATTTATCACTTATTTATAGGCAATGCTCTTAGTCCATTTTACAGCCTCATACAGGAATCGGTTGTGGAGCTTTGTTCATGAAAATTGCGGTTGATGACGCGAGGTTAAGTGCAGAGTAAACTATAAAAAACTATAATAACTGATATTATAATATTGTATTAATTAACTATAAAATCTGCTTCTCCTTTTTATCTTGATTTCGTCTGTAGTTCAGTTTTTAAACCTCATCGGCAGCGCACGGCTGTTTGATGCACTTTCGGCTTCAGCCAGTCGTGAGCGCTAAGCCATAATATGACTTGTGCTGCGTTTACTCTGTAGGGACTCTACTTCAGTTGCATTTTAAGACACCTCTGACGACAGAACAACCTATTTTGTGCTGCTAATGGCATTGTTCGACTTTATCGCACTTCCCGTGCTAACTATAAATGCTGGTTTTAAGTACGTAGTTCTTCTAGCTCTTCTTGTATGCACGCCGAGGGTGACCATGACGCCATAATGGAGGGGGAGCATCACTCTGAACCTAAGGTAGAAACTAAACGAACTCTGGAGAAACTTACCTTGCAACCCCTGGCGCCTACGTTGTTCCCTCTCCGAAGTATTGCTCGGCCAACAGCGTCTTCTCCTAGAGGGCTAAACCACCGCGCGGTGGGAATGAGCCTACTCTCTACTCTGCAGCCCGAGTGGCACATGCTCAGTCCTCTTGACGAGTGAACGAAGCTTAAATGTCACGGGCGGATTGCCTATTCTGCTCGCCAACTGGACCCTGGCCACCTGGGAAGCAATGGCGCCACCCTTCGTCGCGGTGTAGAGCCCGAAGTAAGCAATGAGAGCGGTGGAAGAAAGAGGTACCGGACGCTGCACTGTGCCGTCCGAAAGATGCTACGGGCGGATGGCTGTGTTTGGCAGGGCCGAAACAACGCCTTGCAAAGATGTTCAGTCTATAGAACGCGCTGCCGGCTTTGCAAAATATTTCACATTATGCCTACTCTCCGATGATGCTAAGTAGCACAATTTTTTTCCGAACACTGAGAAGTCTTGGTGTCATTTGACTTTAACAACCTGCATCATTGCTTTTCCTGGCTGGTTTCTGATTGCTATGAACACAATTCGACAAAAGTTTTGCTGTCCTCTATACCATCTGTAGGAGTGCATGCTTATATACTGTTGGAGGTGTGCTATGCACCCGCAATAGTAAAATCTATTGGATGGAAACTCTGCTCACTTTAGGTTGGCAAAACGGATTACGTTTTTTTTTTTTTTCATACGATTCATGGCCAACACCTTATGCGTTGCTGATATGTGGTCTTTTGTCTTCGTATCCGGAGAAGCACTTGATCCACGTCATACATGGCATATCGCTGAGTGCAGGGATGCGCTCAAATTATGCAGATACTCCACGGTAAGCTGGTAACTATAATCAAGGTACACATTTCAAGTTATGATGCGTGGCTGTGAGTTTAAATTTCACAGGAAACATGATGTAATTTTCTACAGTTTATCGTACTACCGACTTTACCTATGAGGCTATCAAGATTAACATAGTTGAGAATGATACGTCTCCCGCTCAACACAAAACATTTGACCTTGGGGCCGGTCGGGATGCTGGCCACTAAACGAAAGCAGACCCTGTGACCTAAGAACTTTTGACCGGGGGTGTACAATAAAGTTGTTGGACGCCTTGTGGCTCACAGAGTCTCGATATCCTATAAAACCAATTTTTGTGAATGAATATCGGGATTGTTCTGTTGTGTATGGCGGCAATAGCAAATTCTACTATTGACCTGATGTGAACACGAAATGACTAGTGCAAGGACAGATTGGAGTGAAAGTGAAATTGCATATCAGGGGTGACCATTACCTATTTTCCGGTTTTGGTTTGAATGATAATTGTGAAATTTTGACGGATCCTATAGTGCATTCGGATGAACCAGTAGCTGTTTTCTGTTGCATCTTCATAAACATGCGGCCCCTCTGTACGCCGGGGTAGAGGCACGTTTGTCCGCGTCTTGGCGCTGACTTTCGTGTTGCTCTGTGACCAGGTTCTCAACTCTGCGTTGTCTCGGATCATCTTCAGATCTGATAAGACACTTTCTGTCGTGCTTCCACTGGCCGCAGCGACAATTGAGGCGTGAAGTACTGTCTCAAGACTCGGTAGTTGTTAAGCGCCAAGGCTCAGCGTGGCTGCGGAAGGCCTCACAGTAGGGCCACGTAAACCTCCATCAGCTCCTACACGGTGGGCCGAGTACCTGGTTGCCTTCTTGCCCTGGTCCCATTGGTTGGCAATAACGCCACGCTTCAGGTGTTTTACAGTCGTGTGACACATACTCAGTAAAACTCGAAACCTTGCAGACCACAGCGTAGTAACGGCACACAGAGCAACACGTCGCCCGCAATACGCACTTATCTTGTTTTCGCCTAGAGATGCTGAGTGTTGTTTACTGGGCAACACCGGACTGTGCGCAATGCACACCGAGAGTTCTTCTTTTCATCTCGGCAGTCGGGGCTCCACTGCGTATGAAAAGCGGAGCGTCTTCTGCCGCTGACACTTGCTCTCCAGAAGACTCCTACCTTTCAAGTTCGTGACTGCTTGTGAAAACAAGACGCCATGAGAATAGGCTTATTTACCGCAGCAGTCGTGCTGGGAGCTGCTACATCAGGTAGGCCCACATCACTTGCACGAAATACCGAGTTGTTGTTGCAAATGAAATCGATGAAATGCAGGGATTGGAAGCGGGGCACAAAGCGATACTTTTTAACGTGTTTTAAGCTGACAAAAATGGGCCTTTTTTGCATTCTTTATATTCTTATAGGCCTTCATTTTGATTGTAGATTGAGCACCCAATGGTAGATTGTGCATTTTGTAGATCCTGCAAATGGTGCCAATGAGCAAGATAACTGTCCTGCGCCGAAGAAATCTCCACATCAAGCCTGAGGACCGCTGTCACCGTTGATTTTCTGAGGAATGCTTCAAATGCCCGCCTAGGAGGATTAGCGGCTGTTCTGTTCCAGTAAGCCAAACAGTGACGATTGATTTGATGTGCAAGTAGTTAATTTGACGGCGCTAAAGTACGCAACATGACTAAATAACGAATTTCTGTACAACATGAAGGAATCCTAGCCAGCCGCAGGTAACTTAACTAAAACTGGTCACTATACTTAGGGACCTTAAAGGATTTAGTGTGTTCATCTTTTGGAGACAAAAGAATACAAATTTCGTGCAGCAGCGTTTGAATTCGGACACTGAAAATTCAAAAATTGCGGTTTTGTAAGCCTCGTCTATTATGTCTTTTCGCTTTCACCCTTCCGTACCTATGATATGAGCGCGCATGTACGCACGCTTCAAAAGACGCATACGCGGTCTACACAAAACATAGTCACGCCAATAGCTCACTCATAAAATGTAATGTTGCTGTTTTCTTGCTGGACAGCGGTAAACGCCAACAAAATAGGGGTCGTGGAAATGCCCAGATAACGTTTATTTATTGTTATTTATTTGCAGTATATTTCAAGCCTACAGGGAGGCATTGTATAAGGTGTGCGGAATATAGATATATATAAAATGGCAGAAAAAGTAGCAAAACAGTCGTACTAACATTGTTAAATTACAGAAAACTATTTCGCTTATTGTTAACCCAACAATCAAGCATAAGAAACAAAAGATCGTGGAAAATGTCTTCAAAAAAAGGAAACACGCATAAAAGTAGGCAGGGGGAGAAAACACGTGCGTAGCTACAGGAATGAAAAACAGTGCCAAGCAACCAACCACATGAGATACATTAAAAATAAAAAGAACAAACAAACAAACAAACAAACAAACAAACAAACAAACAAAAGAGATGACACTAGAATAGATAAGGGAACGTTTATTTAAACGTTTTCTTCTTCAGCACGCGGTAAGTAAAACAATCTTTCAGAAGGATAACTGCAATGAACTCAGACATGATTGAAAATACGATGCTTCTCACTCTTGCAAATGGAACATCTTGACGTATACATTACTTCTTGGTTTCACAGCTGCACGTGAAACAAGCGAGAACACCTTTCGACGAGCTAGGACGAAGAGCAAGCATTTATAATCGGTTATTTGATTCAGCCCTACAACTTTCTTGTAACATGCTATTACAGCTACGTCAGTCGACTTGACTATAAGAACCATGGGGCATTATAATTGTTTTTTGATCTTTCTTTATTGACTGGTCATCTTTCTTTATTAAAAACATGTGGTTATGCAGTGTTAGCACACGCTCACGTAGAAAAAATTGTGCGAGACTCAGACTTCCAAAATGACTCGGCACTGATTGCGCATTCTCAACCGTAGCTCCAGCACTGGGCTGCAAGCGGAGGGACTATGGCCGGAGCAGCATCGTGTGTGTATGCAATGCCACGTACTGCGACTTTGCCGGTGACATCGGCCCACTGCCGAGCGGAGCAGACGTTGTATTCGAAAGCAGCAAGGAAGGCCTGCGGTTTGTCAAGACCACTGTACCGTTCGGCGAAGTGTCTGGTCAGTTCATGGACTTTCTCCTCTTCATGACTAAGGTTTTTTATGACTTTGTGTAAAGTGTTTGTTTTTAGGGCAATTCGGAGCATGATCATATTTCTGTTGAAGTTACTAGAACGGTTTCAGTTTTAAGGGTTGTTTGAACCATAGCTAAATTTCTTTTTAAGCTGTTACTATTTTAGGTTTCATACTTGCTCGTTTCTTATACTGCTCATAACTTCATTAGCTTTGTCATAGCGTTCCTCTTTACAAATTGCTTCAATCAATGACAAATCACTCATGCGTTCGTAAAGCTCCCGAGTAGACTAATACTGCCCGCACATTTTCCACGATGGTTGCAAAATTTATTACGTCTTCCTCTACAGAATCGGAAGGTGATAGCACTGCACAACTAGTGATCAACGCATCGATCACATACCAGGAGGTGCTTGGCTTCGGAGGTGCATTCACAGATGCCGCAACACTGAACATTAAATTTCTTACGAACGATCTACAGGACGATATTCTGAGGTCCTACTACTCTCAAGAAGGTAATATTGACGCACTTCTCAATAGCAAGAATACAGAAAAACAGAGAAAAAAAAGAAGAGAGGATAGAAGAAACAGTTACAAATTTCCTGGCCCGGAGAAAAATAATGAAAACCAGATTTTTAACTACCCGGACTGCATGCCGGAAAATCCGACCGAATTTAGGAATTTCGTTTTTTGGTTACATCTTCTTTTTTAGTCGCAAGTTAGAATGTTGGCTGATGAGGCTCCTCTTTGGAAGGGCCGCTTTGGCACCAACCGAATTCGGAAGTGTAATGTAGCTCCGTGAAATAGGTATCAGTACTCCACTATAGGGTGCCTAGACATTCACGTGTAGCTCCCATCAACATACATCAGATGTCAGCAACGGCGAGCTAGGGCTGAGTGCATTCTAGGTATATGTTATAGCAATGAATTAGATCTACTGTCATCTGCAAAGTATTTGGTGCTGACTGAATTTCAATCACATTTCTATATGCGTGCTCTTACTAAAAAAGAAACATAAGCATGTAGCTTCGCTGTTTCCTCCTCCTCTCCCCTGTCCTCCATCTTACGAAGAAAAAAAAATAAATAACGTCTCCTTGCCTGCCAACAGGGATTGGATACACCATAGGAAGAATTCCTTTGGCAAGTTGCGATTTCTCGCAGCACCCGTACTCGTACAACGATTCTCCCGGTGACTTTGAGCTCGCCAACTTTACCCTTGCTCCTGAAGACCTGGACCTTAAGGTATTAGTAAACATAGCGAAAAATAGAAGATTCTATGCTGGCAATATTCGTTGACCCGGTAACAACTTTCAGCTGTGTGCCTTTTATTATTTACGTTCGGTGCGTCGTTGTGCGGACCAAGGAAGATTCTTAGTGACGGATTGTCTGATCGTAAAGGATGGCAAGCGCATTCTCTCCCCTGCTACTGCGCCTTGGAAAATGGAGAGGGGTTTACGCCACTGGTACGCGAGTATGAAAAAATGCTGGCGTGCGAATCCGTATAACATAGTAACCTGTTGCCCATTTCACAGCATTGTCGTTACTGAAAAACATTTCAGTAAAACTCTGTATTAATGAGAGTTTTCACTGAATATCAAGAGGACAACCTCAAGATCCCATAGTCGAGCATATATGAGGGCTATGCGGTTGCCTTCCACAGAACTTTATTTAAACGTATACTTTTATTAGCCTAACTTTGTAATTATTGCTATTGCCATCCATCTTCCACTGAAATATGGAAAACATCGACAGGTTAACTACAAGGGTTCTGAGAGAAATGTGCGCTGCAAATAACTAATAATTTGGGAAGTCCTGAAGATTGCAGCTAAAGACCGTGTCACGCTGAACTTCGTGCCATGTTCGTCGCAGATACCTTACATCAAGAAGGCCATGTCTCTGTCGAGTGAGCCAATCTGGCTCTTCGGAAGCTCTTGGAGCAGCCCTGCATGGATGAAGACTACAAACTCGATTGTAGGGGGAGGATTCCTCCTCGGCGAACCGGGAGGCCCCTATTACAAGTCTTGGGCAAAATATTACGTCAGGTACGGTGCACACGGATGGGCTGAGGAAATGCTGTAACAACGGCAGGCTCGTCGCGTGCTCACGCTTCCTTGATCGCGCAAGAACCGATCAGCTAGATAGATAGCAGAAACGTTTGTGCACACTTTTTCAGTATCCTCTTTGTGCATCGTTCCATGTACCCTGAAGTGAACGTCACACTTTTTTATTACCTTTCAAATTTTTTGACCTTGCGCGCAATTTGTTCTAAGCACTCTTCTGCATAGAAATACTGTACATTTTCAAGAAATATAAACAAAAGGAGCTAAAGATACACGATTTCGGCCACTGCCAGCTGCAACATGATTTTTCGCGCAAATATGAAGACTAAGGGTCATTTTGATAGGCTATGCCTCGTAACGCTGTTTATAGAGAGTGTAACACTCCTGCACTATATAGAGGCGAGCGTTTGGCGTTGATTGCGTCTACAGTTAGTTTACATATACAGTTTAGTGCTGTTTCTAAGTAAGTTCTGGAAGTTTTTTTGCGTGGTCTGAATATAGGAGAATGATCACCTCTTTGATTGTATGTCAACGCAACCTCTTAATTAGAAAAAAAGGCGAATAGCATTTGTTCCAAATCTAATCGAATGCGATCAGTGCAGCATCACTAGCGAATCAGATACCGATAACGTAGATAAAACCCAAATTGGACGAGGATAGAACCTATTTGAATAAAACTCGAATATTTGTACTAATTTTCGCTATTTTCGTGAATATTATAACGTGCTCGTAGATACGTCGGGAACCACAAGCGAGCAAACTAAAATATGTTGCTTAAACGAGCCGCACTTACCTGTGCCTCCGACGTAATAAGCAAGTCGGCCGGTGGTGATAGTGGAAAACGTACTTGACGGTATTCACAAAGCGGAAGATTCCTGTTTTGGGCCGCACTCAATTTAAAGCTGATGGTGAACTTTCGAAATAAGGCTCTAAAAATACCTACAATAATCTAGAAAAACTTAGAAGCAGCTGCGCAGGGTTCCAAATATTTTAGATCAGTCTCTTCGCACCTTTTGTCGAAAACAGCGATATATTTGTGTTCCAGCGGCCTTGGGCACGAGCAAACATGTGTAACAATATTCGAAGAAAATAAGCCCTTGTGCGAAACACTGAAACGCCAGCGGTGGCCCTATAATATGGTGTTGTGCCGTTTTGAGTTAAAGCCATCCTTTAAAGGCGCAAGACTAACCTCCATTTAGGAGTTGTAGCAAGGGTTCAGCATGTTACCTTCATAATAAGCATTCATAATAACCAAGCCGTAAGTATAAGACTACTGATGACGAAAACAATTAACCATAGTCGCATAAGTTATACGCATAAGACTACGGAGAACGAAAGGCAATTTCTAAATTCACGCCGAAGGACATGAGATGGACATGAGGCTCCTACTTATGAACCACGGCCTCCGAGATCGGACATCAAGGCAGGATTTGGTTAACTTGAATGAGCCCTGCCGTTAGACTCGTCTTTTAAGCAACGTATGAGCATTGTATTTACGCCGGTACACGAATGGGCGCGCCGCAAATCTGGACTCTTCAACCGCGATACAGCATCCCTATGGCACTCGGCCTCGGCGCGACCGTATTTGTAGGCGCCATGGAAGTACTGCAGGCCACGTTCGAACCTCGTTCTAAATGTTCAAAAGAATTTAAAAAGGTGGATGACATATTTGAGTCGTTTTGAATTAATTTGTAAATATACTTTTTGACTGGTTCGATTAAGCAAATAAGAGGATATTCAGCTGCTCCGCTGTTGGAGATTCGAAACATTTATTGCACATCACTTCTTTAGGTGACTCCCTCCCTCTTAGAATCCTAAGAGCGCGCATGTACAGTCATATACACCTTTCTATCGGGTGGCCAGAAGTCAGACGGGCACCACCACCATGTCTTGCGCGAGGTGAGCACTGTGGTTCAGAGAACAATACGATGGCTCCGCGAATAATACGATGGCTCCCACGTATACTGGACCCGCTGCACCGCCTCGTAGGAGATGCATGTGACGCTAAGCCTTACCAGCCCGCTATAGGGCACGTGTTATAACTGCCGTTGGTGCTCTGACGCCTCTTTCTCAGTGCAAATATAGCGGCGTGTGGCTACGAAACGAGCAAATTATAAAGCGCTTATAAAGTAACAGAGGTACGCTCTATTCACACAATTTTACAAAGGGGTGAAGGGTGCCGCTATATTGGGGAGCTGGGCTGCTCTTATAGCACAGGAAAGTGTTGACGACTGCCCCCCCCCCCCCCCCTCCGATTTCTCTAGGGGCCGTGAAACTGTCTGTAGCTTCTGCAG
This sequence comes from Amblyomma maculatum, assembly GCF_055883805.1. Lineage (NCBI taxonomy): Eukaryota > Metazoa > Arthropoda > Arachnida > Ixodida > Ixodidae > Amblyomma > Amblyomma maculatum. The sequence goes on from NC_139345.1 coordinate 72,544,011, forward strand.
AGCGCAGGCGTGAAATTTCTCGGCGATGTACTCAAGGAATTGATAAATAGTAGTTTGTAGCGATAGCGTTTCATGGGTGCGAATATGTAGGACAGCTACACATGACTAAGTGTTCAATAAACACTGGGCATGAGAACAATATTCATTAGCGACATTTTTGAATTGACAGGAGCGTTTATGTCACCCCGCGTGCCCAAAGATTTTTGCAGGAGTACGAGCGCCGTGGCGTTCCCATCTGGGGCCTAACAACCCAGAATGAGCCGACAATGGCCTTTTTGCCAGGATTCCACTCGCAAACTCTGGGGTTCACCGCTGCTACCCTGAGAGATTTCGTCAAGCTAGATCTGGGACCGGCGCTTGCAGAAGCGGGCTACGGACCGGACAAGCTGAAAGTCATGATCATCGACGATAACCGCATCGTTGTCAAGCACTGGTCAGACGTGGTGAGCATGGAACTGTCCCTGCATCTTTCATGTGTCGGTAGCCGGCATCGCTTTAATGGAAAGGAAGAAAAAAAAATCTGACGAATTGTTTTACGCGATTGTTTGAATAGAACACAAAATAATTTTACAGCGGTAGTTTTGAGGCAGTTTACGCCATTTGTTTTCTCCCATCGTCATCGCCGTCGCCGCGGTGACAGTAACTAAGTACGACTGATTAATTATCTAGCCCAGCTAGCCCAATTAACCGCTTCACTAAGTGCGACTGGCACGAAAAAAAGGTTACACGGACACTTAAGCGCCGCCTTTAAGGGCATGACGCGACCCCTGTAATTCCCCCGTTTTTCGGCTCCCATTTGTTATCCTCGTTCCCGTGAATGTCATTTGCTGCTAGCATGTCATTAATATTTTTATTTTGGTTCTATTATCACAAACATTTTAATTACCTCGTAAGATACAATGTCATATGAAAAACCACCCGACGTAGATATCAAGCCTCCGTTAGCTAAGCCTTACGAACAAACCTGCATGCATGGCATAGGTGCACCGTGGCCAACTGTGGATCCAAGGGTCCTGGAAGACTGCATTCTGATCTCGCCTATCCATCTCCATGACGAATCCCGAGTTGTCAGCGCCTGCCAGCTTGGTCATTTCATACGGTCTCATTACATCATATGTCCCGATGACCAGTCATTCATTGTATGTCTGTGTCCCCAGCCAACTGCCACCTTCAAGAGTGACACCCGCGATTTCTCCGCTCGCAACGAACGCGGATAGTAGATTTTCAGGAGAACGAGACATTTAACACTATCGCGTTAAAATGAAGTTAAAATAACCGGGTCAATAGCTTGCAATGCTTGGAATAAGGTGCGACCCGGGGCATTCTATGCCACATGTACTTAAGCTTCGCTTTAAGTTTAGGACGAGATATCATTAAGGGGTCGCTCATCATTCTCACGGAGCCATTCACCAAACGGTGCGAGACGTTTGTGTTCGCGGTAGCCATGACGAGTTACAGGAGACAGCAAAATCTTGCCCCCCCCCCCCCCTCCTCCCCCCCGGTGTGGCCATTTCTAACTGTTATAGGGCTGCACACCGGCCCCCCATATAGCTCTCCACTGGTTACTGCCCGTTCAAGATAGGAGTGCGCACCAAAAGATTGTGCTCTAAAACAATTGATCCATGTTTTGGGAATCTTTTCCTAACTGCATGACTGCCATAATGGGAAAAATGGCTTATCAGAAAGCGGAGTTCAGCTGACGATTTAAACTCCCTGGAATCACCAGTGATTTCAAATATTGGGACCGACGTCTTGAAGCAGCGGCATGTCAGGCCAGGCGCTTTAATAAAATTGTACTGGTTCACTCTAGCCTTGCAGCGTCTTTTCTATCTGGTAACGAATAGAGGGCCGAGCCACATTTTTTTAAAAGTGAATTGTTTAAAAAAAGATGTCGGATCGTTTACTCAGTTCATAAGTATATTCGGATGACCACGCAGATATTGGGCGATTCAGAAGCGGCCAAGTATGTCCACGGAGTCGCTGTTCACTGGTACGACGATAATGTCATCGGACCACAAGTGCTGGATAAGGTGCACGAAAGTTTCCCCGACAAGTTCATCCTGGGTACGGAGGCGTGCACTGGGCTGGCACTTAAGCCCGAAGACAGAGTCATGCTGGGCAGCTGGGAGCGTGCGAGAAGTACGCGACTGATATACTCGAGGTGAGACGGGTGCTTGAATGCTGTGGGAAATTCTGCTCTGCTTAGAGCGCCGAGGCGAAAAAACCCTCGAATTTCGAATTAGCTCCACAAAATGCTTATTATACGTCACAAACAAAGCCGATAATGCGCGAGGTGTAATGAAAGCAGAAACCCTGAAGTTAAGACGCTCGACATTACAGTTAGCACAATGCGAAGAAAGAACGGAGTTAAGTTATATCGCACTAAGAGGGGAATAAACTGAACTGAAGCTGGGGACGCACATCATAATGGCTGGTTAATTGAAAAACACCAAAATATGTTCGGAGAAGTTCAAAAAGCTCAGGTAACACTTATGTGAACTGAAGAATTCAATTCAATTGAGGATTGAAGCTGAAGAAATCTAATGAGTGGGGATGATGAATACAATTCAAACACTCCTTGTGTGGACTCACTTTATTTCCTATAAAGTAGGTATATCAAATTTAGTAGGAAAATAAAAAAAAGGATGAAGTTGACTTTATATATACATTGTGACACTATAATGCCGATAGTGGCGCTACCAGTGTCATTGAATAGTGTTATTTGTTACGAAGCTTCGCGGCAGGTTCGATAAAGAGACAGAAGGTGCCGCAAGGTACGCCACTATCCGTCTACAAGGGCTTGAGAGCTCCAGAAATGGCACTTATGAAAGGCGGCGAACTGTTTTTTTATGGTTTTCGGGTGAGGTATCGGCAAATTGCTCCCCTCAATTAAGATATTTCGCGGGAGTCAGCAACAAAGTAAGAAATTGGAGAGAAAACCGCTACGTACACAAACGTATGTTCACTCAGCGAAGAGACATTCCAGAGGCATAAACGATGTATCTTACCGATTTTCATTAGCACATTCTCTGACTTTCGCCATATGAATGCTAGCATTCTGTAAACTGACTGTTATATATGCAAAACGCCCAGCACGAAAGGCAGCAGAAACGTCAAAACGCTGCAACCAACCCCTGTGTAGGGTCTCTTGCATATACAGTTCAGTCGTTCAGTCGTGTCCGACTCTTCGTGACCCTATGGACCATGTCACGCCACGCTTTCCGGTCTCTCACTATCTTCCTAACATCACATAACTTTATCTGTAGTGCCTCGAGGATGCCATCTAACCATCGCGTTCGCTGTCTACCCCTTCTCCGGCGACCCTCAACCTTTCCCAACATCAAATCTTTCTCCAGCGACTCCTCTCTTCTCACCAGATGACCAAAGTAGCTGAGCTTTAACTTTAGAATTTGACCCTCCAATGAGCAGTCAGGGTTTATGGTCGACAATATCGACTGATTTGATCTTCTGGCAGTCCAAGGAACTCTCAAGAGTCTTCGCCAGCACCCCAATTCAAACGCGTCAATTCTTCGGCGGTCAGCCTTTTTCACAGTCCAACTCTCGCATCCATACATCACAACTGGAAAGACCATAGCACGAGTTATACGGATCTTGGTTAGCAGACTAATGTCTCTGCTCTTTACTAGGCGGTCAAGGCTAACCATTGCTCTCTTTCCCAGAAGCAGGCGTCTCCTAATTTCATGGCTGCCGTCTCCTTCCGAGGTAATCTTGGAGCCCAAGAACAGAAAATCTGTCACAGCTTCCACTTCTTGTCAATTGATGCTCCAGGACCTGATAGGGCAAGACGCCATGATCTTTGTCTTTTTAATGTTCAGTTTAAGCCCAAACTTCTCACTTTCTTCTTGTACGCGCATCAGAAGTCTCTTGAGTTCCACTTCACTTTCTGCCATTAAAGTGGTATCATCCGCATATCCAAGGTTGTTTATACGTTTTCCAGCAATCTTCACTCCAGCTGAAGACTCGTTCAGACCGGCCTTCCTCATGATGCACTCTGCATATAAGTTAAATAGGCAGGGCGACAGTATGCACCCTTGCCTCACTCCTTTCTCAATCGGAAACCAAGCTCTTCGCAAAACAGAAAGGACAGAGTTCTGAGAAAAGTGAGCAAACGTGGAGCACTCCAGCCTGATTATTGCTGCGAACGAATACGCACACGACCCGTAACCAAACGCCTGGAATTTCTTTATGCGAAACGGAAGATCAGCGGTCGGCACGTGTTGATCACGCGTATCTAAGTATTTGTCACTAGACGCAAAATTTTGAAGGAATCGTAGAATGGTGGCTGAGTACCACCCTTCATAGGGTAATGAAATGCCTCGGGAGAACTCTTTGCGTTAGGTTGATCGAATGGGCAAGGATGCATGCTGGCACTTCACGGGCGCTTGAAAGGCACCTTCCACAAACCTGATGCAGCCGAACATTTATGCAATGGCTTGCGCTTTCTCATCTGGTCATGTATGAAAATACCGACACATTATGCTATAAGCTATTGCAGCATCATAAATGTACCCGAATCGCATATACAAGCTATAAACTAAAATCAGCTGCATTTTAAACTGCAGTTTATTGGAGCACTGATGCTATACTCTCTTTAAAAACACAGCTTTTATAAGGTAAGGAAGCAAAAAAAAGAAAGGGGAATATAGGTTTGCACCGCCGTGGTGGTGCAGTGGTTAGGGCGTTCGATTACTGTGCCCAAGGATGCGGGATCGAATCCTGGCCACGGCGGTTGTTTTTCGATGGATGAGAAAAGCAAGGCGCCCGTGTGCTGTGAGAAGTCAGCTTTAAGAAACCCGGGGGATCGAAATTTCTGGAGCCCTCCACTATGGCGTCTCTCATAGTCTTAGTTGCTTTGGGATGTTAAACCCCACAAACTAAAACAAACCAAACCGAATGTAGGTGTCGACATCATTTGGCGAAACATTCAAGTAAACAGCGGGTAGCCGACACTGGGTTTTGGCTGTGATTCCCACGGACGAAGCTAGAGCGTCGTGCACTTCTAAATACTGATTAAGAGAACTTTCTAGGACATGCATCACATGTATCAATCTAGTGGCGGCATGTTCTTAAAGACACTTTAAGCCCAAATTTAAAAATTTTCTAGTAAAACAAACGTACCCACAAAGAGCCACATAGAATCCTTTTTTTTTATACAGAACAAAACTGAATATAATAGACTTTATTGGGCCTTTAATACATTAATATTCCAGTAACTTTTTACATGTGGGTATAGCCATATGTTATCGCAGAAGCACAAGTTAGGCTTAGGCCCCTCTTTTAAACGACATGCAGCTCCTCAACCAAAGCCGCATTCCAGCGCAATGCAGGGTAACGTTTTTAAGGTAAACATCTCCATTTACGTTGAGTCACTCAGTCGCTCTAATGGGCTTCTCCACCATTCCTCTTATAGGACCTCAACCATTGGGTTAGCGGCTGGATGGACTGGAACCTCGCCCTAAACACTCAAGGTGGTCCCAACTGGGTAAATAACTTCATGGACGCACCCATCATCGTGAACGCCACAGCTCAGGAGTTTTACAAGCAGCCAATGTACTACGCCTTGGGTCACTTCAGGTACTCTCGTCCACATTTCCTTGCATTCATGTTTCAAGCACGGAGGTTAAAATATTCCGGGGCAGAAAAATATTTCCTCTCGTTTACCAGTGCACACTCTGGAACGAATCTGACGAGTGAACCGATTTGCTTTCAGCAAATTCGTACCGAGAGGCAGTGTCCGGATCGACTCAAGCTTGGAGGGAGACACGGCAGCGCCTAAACTCGAGTACGCAGCGTTCAAGACTCCAGATTCAGCTGTCATAGTAATTGTCCTCAATAAGTAAGTATCCGCAGTTTCCTGTAGAAGCTCGCGAGTTCCTGCTTTGCGTGAGGCACTCACCTGCGACCAGCAGCGAAAAGTACTGAGCAAGAACTCCAAGCAATGCGAGTCCGCAGCCACTTTGCTTCATTTCAGTATTGATCCGGATTCTCCTTAATAACAGCGCACACGTTATTCTTGCGAGATTTTAATTTGAGGAGCTCAGAGCCACAGACTTAGTTCCTGGGGTCACTACCCCGAGTTAACATTAATATACTGTCGGTATAGAATGCCCTGTCTCTTTCTGTCCTTACGTGTGTGTTTTAGCGCGCTATTGTATATAGTCTTAGAAACAAACCGGCACTGGTTAATAGAGCAAAGTTGCACACTCACCAAAGACGCACTTCTTACGTCGCAAGAAATCTTCGGCGCCTTTACGCTCTTGCGCGTAAAGAGAGCGATTTCCGCTACAGTAGAATGAAGTACTCACAACTTTAATACAACACGACAGTGACAGCGGCGTTATTACAAATTCATCAGCCTATCCCACGCGCTGAAAGCAAAATAATGTTACACTATAGAGACAACCAGTTGAGCTGCGTTCGTATTTTCTATGTACTGTTTCTATAAGCCAGTGAACCAATTGTGGGCCCATGAGCATTCAGCGTATGTTTAACAGAGTCAAGGACGCGTCATACTATGACATTTAGCACCCGTTCAAGCAAACTGACTTAGTAGACTAGTTGCGTCATTTGTTATCGGCATGATTCTTTGAAAACGTTATTGTATCGGGAGCATGTCGCGTTTTTTCATTATAGCACACCCATAAAAATGTTACCATGCTGGCTGTACAATGAACTTCAGAAAATGTTTAAAATATCGCGATTATTCATGCGGTAGCGTTAAAACTGCCATTCTACACAAAATTTGGCGTCACCGCTGTCGGCGTAGGTGTTCCGAGCGAAAACTCCCGGCCATGTCTCTGGCTGGTTGTAGCTGGCAGCTGACACGGCCGGGCATTCATTGTTCGTAGAGTTGTGGGAC